>NW_023994673.1:0-259752 GCF_015586225.1 Lucilia sericata | reverse complement strand
AATATCTACGTCCACAACTGTAACCGTGCCAATGCGGACGTACACTGGCATATTAGTTGACCTTACCAGCTTATCCTAGGAGCTGATACTATGAGCAGAATTCTGATTGGACCAGCTATGAGTCGCCCAGGACAACTATATGTCCAGAATACCATATTCGGCATAGCATATTTTGGAGAAGGTGTCAAAAGAACCTGAAGTATATTATTTATGCTATAATTTGTTGCCCTCAAAAGGCTTTAAAGTATTATTTACATTTTGTTTGATATGTACTCTTTAACGTTACACTTAAAAATTTGAATGTACTATTATTTTTTATACTTGAATTGTTCTCATATGTTAATTATATTTGTTAACTTTTGTTATTCCTTTTTTATAATTAACAATAATGAACTTAAAATGTTAATTTGTTGCTCTAGATAACATAATTGTTATATTGTTATATTACTTATATCTAATTTTGTATTTGATTTTATATTTTGCACTACCGTTGCAAGGTGGGCGGTATGTTTGTGTCTGTCTAGTGTAACACATAGTTTATATTTTCTCTATGTGTAAAATCGCTAGAACAATATGCATTATATGGCAACTCCCCACTTTAGTGTAGTGAGTTTGCGTTGCTCTTTATGTCAAAGGGCTTGACACATTTTTTTTATTCTCATTGCTTTTCAACCACCGGACAGACAACAAGTGCAAAATTAATAAAAGAAATTGAAATAAAATAAAATAAAAGTTTAAGAATTAAAATAAATTAAAGTTTAATTAAATAAAACAAAAGGAAAAGTGAACTTAAATAAAATAAACAGAAATACAAAAAAAAGAAGTAAACAAAGCTTTTTAATAAAATAAAAATAAGGGTTGTTTTTTGGCAACACAACAACAAGTGTTTGTGTGTATATAAAAACACATTTGGCCCTGACCTGCCGCATCAAGAGAAAACCAAGTGGACGGCTGCCGGAGACAGTTTGCCAACAACCAGCACCTAGGAACCAGCTCAGCAACTAAGAGGTAACAACCGGGATTCCCGATTTGGCCCCAAACAACTGTCATAGCATGAAAACAGTCAAAGTTATTCACAACCATATCGGAACCTCAAATTACCGCCTTTTTAAACCTGGGAAAATAATTCTACCGATCTATCCAATTTGCAATTTTCTAAAAATACATTATGCAATAAATATATACCAAAACAAATGGCAATTTAATGCTTTAAAATGGTGCATGTCCTAGCACGAAAACTGCCAAAGTTAATTGCAACCATATCGGAACCTCAGATTACTGCGTTTATTAAACATAGAACAATAATTCTACCGATCTATCAAATTGACCAATTTGTAAAAACACACATTATGCTACAAATGATATACCATATTAAAGTGCAATCATAATGCTTTAAAATGATGCATAAATGACTGTCATAGCATGAAAACTGTCAATGTTATTTGCAACCATATCGGAACCTCAAATTATCGCGTTTTTAAACATAGAACAATGATTCTACCGATCCATCAAATTGACCATTTTTTAGACGAACACATTATGCCACAAATGATATACCAAATTAAAGTGCAATCATAATGCTTTAAAATGCATAAATGACTGTCATAGCATGAAAACTGTCAAAGTTATTCGCAACCATATCGGAACCTCAAATTACCAAAACAAATGGCAACTATAATGCAATAAAAAGATTTGCAACCATATCGGAGCCTTAAATTACCGCATTTCTAAACCTGTACCAATAAATATACCGATCTATCCAATTTTTGTAAAAATTCATTATGCCACAAATTATACACCAAAACAAAGTGCAAATGTAATGCTTTAAAATGATGCATAAACGATTGTCCTGTCATGAAAACTGTCAAAGTTATTTGCAACCATAACGGAACCTCAAATCATAGCGTTTTTAAACATAGAACAACAATTCTACCGATCCATCAAATTTACAATTTTTTAGAAGAACACATTTTGCCACAAGTGATATACCAAGTTAAAGTACAATCGTAATGCATTAAAATGATGCATAAATGATTGTCATAGCATGAAAACTGTCAAAGATATTCGCAACCATATCGGAACCTCAAATTTCTGCCTTTTTAAACCGGGGAGAATAATTCTACCGATCTATCCAATTGGCCATTTTCTAAAAATACATTATGCAATAAATTATATACCAAAACAAATGGCAATTTTAATGCTTTAAAATGGTGCATAAATGACTGTCCTAGCACGAAAACTGTCAAAGTTAATTGCAACCATATCGGAACCTCAGATTACAGCGTTTATTAAACATAAAACAATAATTCTACCGATCTATCAAATTGACCAATTTGTAGAAACACACATTATGCTACAAATTATGTACCATATTAAAGTGCAATCATAATGCTTTAAAATGGTGCATAAATGACTGTCATAGCATGAAAACTGTCAATGTTATTTGCAACCATATCGGAACCTCAAATTATCGCGTTTTTAAACATAGAACAATAATTCTACCGATCCATCAAATTTACCATTTTTAGACGAACACATTATGCCACAAATGATATACCATATTAAAGTGCAATCATAATGCTTTAAAATGATGCATAAATGACTGTCATAGCGTGAAAACTGTCAATGTTATTTGCAGCCATATCGGAGCCTTAAATTACCGCGTTTTTAAACCTGTACCAATAAATATACCGATCTATCCAATTTTTGTAAAAATTCATTATGCCACATATTATACACCAAAACAAAGTGCAACTGCTATGCTTTAAAATGATGCATAAATGACTGTCATAGCATGAAAACTGTCAAAGTTATTCACAACCATATCGGAACCTCAAATTACCCGCCTTTTTAAACCTGGGAAAATAATTCTTACCGATCTATCCAATTGGCCATTTTCTAAAAATACATTATGCAATAAATTATATACCAAAACAAATGCAATTTTAATGCATAACGACTGTCCTAGCACGAAAACTGCCAAGTTAATTGCAACCATATCGGAACCTCAGATTATTGCGTTTTTAAACATAGAACAACAATTCTACCGATCTCCCAAATTGACCAATTAGTAAAAACACACTTATGCTACAATTATATACCATATTAAAGTGCAATCACAACGCTTTAAAATGATGCATAAATGACTGTCATAGCGCGAAAACTGTCAATGTTATTTGCAACCATATCGGAACCTCAAATTACCGCGTTTTAAAGCTGTGAAATAATTCTACCGATCTATCCAATTGGCCATTTTCTAAAAATATATTATGCAATAAATTATATACCAAAGCAAATGGCAACTATAATCAATAAAAACATATATAAAACGACTGCTATAACATGAAAAACTATAAAAGATATTTGCAACCATATCGGAGCCTTAAATTACCGCATTTCTAAACCTGTACCAATAAATATACCGATCTATCCAATTTTTGTAAAATTCATTATGCCACAAATTATACACCAAAACAAAGTGCAAATGTAATGCTTTAAAATGATGCATAAACGATTGTCCTGTCATGAAAACTGTCAAAGTTATTTGCAACCATAACGGAACCTCAATCATAGCGTTTTTAAACATAGAACAACAATTCTACCGATCCATCAAATTTACAATTTTTTAGAAGAACACATTTTGCCACAAGTGATATACCAAGTTAAAGTACAATCGTAATGCATTAAAATGATGCATAAATGATTGTCATAGCATGAAAAACTGTCAAAGTTATTCGCAACCATATCGGAACCCTCAAATTACAGCCTTTTTAAACCTGGGAGAATAATTCTACCGATCTATCCAATTGGCCATTTTCTAAAATACATTATGCAATAAATTATATACCAAAACAAATGGCAATTTTAAATTGCTTTAAAATGGTGCATAAATGACTGTCCTAGCACGAAAACTGATAAAGTTAATTGCAACCATATCGGAAGCTCAAATTGCCGCGTTTTTAAACATAGAACAGTAATTCTACCGATCCATCAAATTGACCATTTTTAGGCGAACACATTATGCTACAAATGATATACCAAATTAAAGTACAATCATAATGCTTTAAAATGATGCATAAATGACTGTCATAGCATAAAAACTGTCAAAGTTATTCACAACCATATCGGAACCTCAAATTACCGCCTTTTTAAACCTGGGAAAATAATTCTACCGATCTATCCAATTGGCCATTTTCTAAAAATACATTATGCAATAAATTGTATACCAAAACAAATGGCAATTTTAATGCTTTAAAATGGTGCATAAATGACTGTCCTAGCACGAAAACTGTCAAAGTTAATTGCAAACCATATCGGAACCTCAGATTACTGCGTTTATTAAACATAGAACAATAATTCTACCGATCTATCAAATTGACCAATTTGTAAAAACACACATTATGCTACAAATTATGTACCATATTAAAATGGCAACTATAGTGCAATAAAAAGATATATAAACGACTGTTATAACATGAAAACTATAAAAGTTATTTGCAACCATATCGGAGCCTTAAATTACCGCATTTTTGAACCTGTACCAATAAATATACCGATCTATCCAATTTTTGTAAAAATTCATTATGCCACAAATTATACACCAAAATAAAGTGCAACTCTTATGCTTTAAAATGATGCCTAAACTATTGCCCTAGCATGAAAACTGTCAAAGTTATTTGCAACCATATCGGAACCTCAAATTACCGCGTTTTTAAACATAGAACAATAATTCTACCGATATATCAAATTGACCATTTTTTAGACGAACACATTATGCTACAAATGATATACCAAATTAAAGTGCAATCATAATGCTCTAAAATGATGCATAATTGACAGTCATAGCATGAAAACAGTCAAAGTTATTCACAACCATATCGGAACCTCAAATTACCGCCTTTTTAAACCTGGGAAAATAATTCTACCGATCTATCCAATTGGCCATTTTCTAAAAATACATTATGCAAAAAATTATATACCAAAACAAATGGCAATTTTAATGCTTTAAAATGGTGCATAAACGACTGTCCTAGCACGAAAACTGCCAAAGTTAATTGCAACCATATCGGAACCTCAGATTACTGCGTTTTTAAAGCTGTGAAAATAATTCTACCGATCTATCCAATTGGCCATTTTCTAAAAATATATTATGGAATAAATTATATACCAAAGCAAATGGCAACTATAATGCAATAAAAAGATATGTAATCGACTGTTATAACATGAAACTATAAAAGATATTTGCAACCATATCGGAGCTTTAAATTACCGCATTTCTAAACCTGTACCAATAAATATACCGATCTATCCAATTTTTGTAAAAATTCATTATGTCACAAATTATACACCAAAACAAAGTGCAACTGTAATGCTTTAAAATGATGCATAAACGATTGTCCTGGCATGAAAACTGTCAAAGTTATTTGCAACCATATCGGAACCTCAAATCATAGCGTTTTTAAACATAGAACAACAATTCTACCGATCCATCGAATTTACAATTTTTTAGAAGAACACATTTTGCCACAAATGATATACCAAGTTAAAGTACAATCGTAATGCATTAAAGTGATGCATAAATTATTGTCATAGCACGAAAACTGTCAAAGTTATTCGCAACCATATCGGAACCTCAAATTACCGCCTTTTTAAACCTGGGAAAATAATTCTACCGATCTATCCAATTGGCCATTTTCTAAAAATACGTTATGCAATTAATTATATACCAAAACAAATGGCAATTTTAATGCTTTAAAATGGTGCATAAATGACTGTCCTAGCACGAAAACTGCCGAAGTTAATTGCAACCTTATCGGAACCTCAGATTACAGCGTTTATTAAACATAGAACAATAATTCTACCGATCTATCAAATTGACCAATTTGTAAAAACACACATTATGCAACAAATTATGTACCATATTAAAGTGCAATCATAATGCTTTAAAATGGTGCATAAATGACTGTCATAGCATGAAAACTGTCAATGTTATTTGCAACCATATCGGAACCTCAAACTACCGCGTTTTTAAAGCCGTGAAAATAATTCTACCGATCTATCCAATTGGCCATTTTCTAAAAATATATTATGGAATAAATTATATACCAAAGCAAATGGCAACTATAGTGCAATAAAAAGATATATAAACGACTGTTATAACATGAAAACTATAAAAGTTATTTGCAACCATATCGGAGCCTTAAATTACCGCATTTTTGAACCTGTACCAATAAATATACCGATCTATCCAATTTTTGTAAAAATTCATTATGCCACAAATTATACACCAAAATAAAGTGCAACTCTTATGCTTTAAAATGATGCCTAAACTATTGCCCTTGCATGAAAACTGTCAAAGTTATTTGCAACCATATCGGAACCTCAAATTACCGCGTTTTTAAACATAGAACAATAATTCTACCAATCCATCAAATTGACCATTTTTTAGACGAACACATTATGCTACAAATGATATACCAAATTAAAGCGCAATCATAATGCTCTAAAATGATGCATAATTGACTGTCATAGCATGAAAACAGTCAAAGTTATTCACAACCATATCGGAACCTCAAATTACCGCCTTTTTAAACCTGGGAAAATAATTCTACCGATCTATCCAATTGGCCATTTTCTAAAAATACATTATGCAATAAATTATATACCAAAACAAATGGCAATTTTAATGCTTTAAAATGGTGCATAAACGACTGTCCTAGCACGAAAACTGCCAAAGTTAATTGCAACCATATCGGAACCTCAGATTACTGCGTTTATTAAACATAGAACAATAATTCTACCGATCTATCAAATTGACCAATTTGTAAAAACACACATTATGCTACAAATGATATACCATATTAAAGTGCAATCATAATGCTTTAAAATGATGCATAAATGACAGTCATAGCATGAAAACTGTCAATGTTATTTGCAACCATATTCGAACCTCAAATTATCGCGCTTTTAAACATAGAACAATAATTCTACCGATCCATCAAATTGACCATTTTTTAGACGAACACATTATGCCACAAATGATATACCAAATTAAAGTGCAATCATAATGCTTTAAAATGATGTATAAATGTTTGTCATAGCATGAAAACTGTCAAAGTTATTCACAACCATATCGGAACCTCAAATTACCGCCTTTTTAAACCTGGGAAAATAATTCTATCGATCTATCCAATTGGCCATTTTCTAAAAATACATTATGCAATAAATTATATACCAAAACAAATGGCAACTACAATGCAATAAAAAGATGTATAAACGACTGTTATAACATGAAAACTATAAAAGTTATTTGCAACCATATCGGAGCCTTAAATTACCGCATTTTTAAACCTGTACCAATAAATATACCGATCTATCCAATTTTTGTAAAAATTCATTATGCCACAAATTATACACCAAAACAAAGTGCAACTGTAATGCTTTAAAATGATGCATAAATGACTGTCATAGCATGAAAACTGTCAAAGTTATTCACAACCATTTCGGAACCTCAAATTACTGCGTTTTTAAAGCTGGGAAAATAATTCTACCGATCTATCCAATTGGCCGTTTTCTAAAAATACATTATGCAATAAATTATATACCAAAACAAATGGAAATTTTAATGCATAAACGACTGTCCTAGCACGAAAACTGCCAAAGTTAATTGCAACCATATCGGAACCTCAGATTACTGCGTTTATTAAACATAGAACAATAATTCTACCGATCTATCAAATTGACCAATTTGTAAAAACACACATTATGCTACAAATGATATACCATATTAAAGTGCAATCATAATGCTTTAAAGTGATGCATAAATGAGTGTCATAGCGTGAAAACTGTCAATGTTATTTGCAGCCATATCGGAACCTCAAATTACCGCGTTTTTAAAGCTGTGAGAATAATTCTACCGATCTATCCAATTGGCCATTTTCTAAAAATACATTATGCAATAAATTTTACACCAAAACAAATGGCAATTTTAATGCTTTAAAATGGTGCATAAATGACTGTCCTAGCACGAAAACTGCCAAAGTTAATTGCAACCATATCGGAAGCTCAAATTACCGCGTTTTTAAACATAGAACAGTAATTCTACCGATCCATCAAATTGACCATTTTTTAGACGAACACATTATGCTACAAATGATATACCAAATTAAAGTACAATCATAATGCTTTAAAATGATGCATAAATGACTGTCATAGCATGAAAACTGTCAAAGTTATTCACAACCATATCGGAACCTCAAATTACCGCCTTTTTAAACCTGGGAAAATAATTCTACCGATCTATCCAATTGGCCATTTTCTAAAAATACATTATGCAATAAATTATATACCAAAAAAAATGGCAATTTTAATGCATAAACGACTGTCCTAGCACGAAAACTGCCAAAGTTAATTGCAACCATATCGGAACCTCAGATTACTGCGTTTATTAAACATAGAACAATAATTCTACCGATCTATCAAATTGACCAATTTGTAAAAACACACATTATGCTACAAATGATATACCATATTAAAGTGCAATCATAATGCTTTAAAATGATGCATAAATGACTGCCATAGCATGAAAACTGTCAATGTTATTTGCAACCATATCGGAACCTCAAATTACCGCGTTTTTAAACAAAGAACAATAATTCTACCGATCCATCAAATTTACCATTTTTTAGACGAACAAATTATGCCACAAATGATATACCAAATTAAAGTGCAATCATAATGCTTTAAAATGATGTATAAATGACTGTCATAGCATGAAAACTGTCAAAGTTATTCACAACCATATCGGAACCTCAAATTACCGCCTTTTTAAACCTGGAAAAATAATTCTATCGATCTATCCAATTGGCCATTTTCTAAAAATACATTATGCAATAAATTATATACCAAAACAAATGGCAACTATAATGCAATAAAAAGATGTATAAACGACTGTTATAACATGAAAACTATAAAATTTATTTGCAACCATATCGGAGCCTTAAATTACCGCATTTTTAAACCTGTACCAATAAATATACCGATCTATCCAATTTTTGTAAAAATTCATTATGCCACAAATTATACACCAAAACAAAGTGCAACTGTAATGCTTTAAAATGATGCATAAATGACTGTCATAGCATGAAAACTGTCAAAGTTATTCACAACCATATCGGAACCTCAAATTACCGCGTTTTTAAAAATAATTCTACCGATTCATCTAATTGGCCATTTTCTAAAAACACATTATGCAATAAATTATATACCAAAACAAATGACAATTTTAATGCTTTAAAATGGTGCATAAACGACTGTCCTAGCACTAAAACTGCCAAATTTAATTGCAACCATATCGGAACCTCAGATTACAGCGTTTATTAAACATAGAACAATAATTCTACCGATCTCCCAAATTGACCAATTAGTAAAAACACACATTATGCTACAAATTATATACCATATTAAAGTGCAATCACAATGCTTTAAAATGATGCATAAATGACTGTCATAGCATGAAAACTGTCAGTGTTGTTTGCAGCCATATCGGAACCTCAAATTACCGCCTTTTTAAAGCTGTGAAAATAATTCTACCGATCTATCCAATTGGCCATTTTCTAAAAATATATTATGGAATAAATTATATACCAAAGCAAATGGCAACTATAATGCAATAAAAAGATATATAAACGACAGTTATAACATGAAAACTATAAAAGATATTTGCAACCATATCGGAGCCTTAAATTACCGCATTTCTAAACCTGTACCAATAAATATACCGATCTATCCAATTTTTGTAAAAATTCATTATGCCACAAATTATACACCAAAACAAAGTGCAACTGTAATGCTTTAAAATGATGCATAAACGATTGTCCTGGCATGAAAACTGTCAAAGTTATTTGCAACCATATCGGAACCTCAAATCATAGCGTTTTTAAACATAGAACAACAATTCTACCGATCCATCGAATTTACAATTTTTTAGAAGAACACATTTTGCCACAAATGATATACCACGTTAAAGTACAATCGTAATGCATTAAAGTGATGCATAAATTATTGTCATAGCATGAAAACTGTCAAAGTTATTCGCAACCATATCGGAACCTCAAATTACCGCCTTTTTAAACCTGGGAAAATAATTCTACCGATCTTTCTAATTGGCCATTTTCTAAAAATACATTATGCAATAAATTATATACCAAAACAAATGGCAATTTTAATGCTTTAAAATGGTGCATAAATGACTGTCCTAGCACGAAAACTGCCAAAGTTAATTGCAACCATATCAGAACCTCAGATTACAGCGTTTATTAAACATAGAACAATAATTCTACCGATCTATCAAATTGACCAATTTGTAAAAACACACATTATGCAACAAATTATGTACCATATTAAAGTGCAATCATAATGCTTTAAAATGGTGCATAAATGACTGTCATAGCATGAAAACTGTCAATGTTATTTGCAACCATATCGGAACCTCAAATTACCGCGTTTTTAAAGCTGTGAAAATAATTCTACCGATCTATCCAATTGGCCATTTTCTAAAAATATATTATGGAATAAATTATATACCAAAGCAAATGGCAACTATAGTGCAATAAAAAGATATATAAACGACTGTTATAACATGAAAACTATAAAAGTTATTTGCAACCATATCGGAACCTCAAATTACCGCGTTTTTAAACATAGAACAATAATTCTACCGATCCATCAAATTGACCATTTTTTAGACGAACACATTATGCTACAAATGATACACCAAATTAAAGTGCAATCATAATGCTCTAAAATGATGCATAATTGACTGTCATAGCATGAAAACTGTCAAAGTTATTCACAACCATATCGGAACCTCAAATTACCGCCTTTTTAAACCTGGGAAAATAATTCTACCGATCTATCCAATTGGCCATTTTCTAAAAATACATTATGCAATAAATTATATACCAAAACAAATGGCAATTTTAATGCTTTAAAATGGTGCATAAACGACTGTCCTAGCACGAAAACTGCCAAAGTTAATTGCAACCATATCGGAACCTCAGATTACTGCGTTTATTAAACATAGAACAATAATTCTACCGATCTATCAAATTGACCAATTTGTAAAAACACACATTATGCTACAAATGATATACCATATTAAAGTGCAATCATAATGCTTTAAAATGATGCATAAATGACTGTCATAGCATGAAAACTGTCAATGTTATTTGCAACCATATTCGAACCTCAAATTATCGCGTTTTTAAACATAGAACAATAATTCTACCGATCCATCAAATTGACCATTTTTTAGACGAACACATTATGCCACAAATGATATACCAAATTAAAGTGCAATCATAATGCTTTAAAATGATGCATAAATGACTGTCATAGCATGAAAACTGTCAAAGTTATTCACAACCATATCGGAACCTCAAATTACCGCCTTTTTAAAGCTGTGAAAATAATTCTACCGATCTATCCAATTGGCCATTTTCTAAAAATACATTATGCAATAAATTTTACACCAAAACAAATGGCAATTTTAATGCTTTCAAATGGTGCATAAATGACTGTCCTAGCACGAAAATTGCCAAAGTTAATTGCAACCATATCGGAAGCTCAAATTACCGCGTTTTTAAACATAGAACAATAATTCTACCGATCCATCAAATTGACCATTTTTTAGACGAACACATTATGCTACAAATGATATACCAAATTAAAGTACAATCATAATGCTTTAAAATGATGCATAAATGACTGTCATAGCATGAAAACTGTCAAAGTTATTCACAACCATATCGGAACTTTAAATTACCGCCTTTTTAAACCTGGGAAAATAATTCTACCGATCTATCCAATTGGCCATTTTCTAAATATACATTATGCAATAAATTATATACCAAAACAAATGGCAATTTTAATGCATAAACGACTGTCCTAGCACGAAAACTGCCAAAGTTAATTGCAACCATATCGGAACCTCAGATTACTGCGTTTATTAAACATAGAACAATAATTCTACCGATCTATCAAATTGACCAATTTGTAAAAACACACATTATGCTACAAATGATATACCATATTAAAGTGCAATCATAATGCTTTAAAATGATGCATAAATGAGTGTCATAGCGTGAAAACTGTCAATGTTATTTGCAGCCATATCGGAACCTCAAATTACCGCGTTTTTAAAGCTGTGAAAATAATTCTACCGATCTATCCAATTGGCCATTTTCTAAAAATACATTATGCAATAAATTTTACACCAAAACAAATGGCAATTTTAATGCTTTAAAATGGTGCATAAATGACTGTCCTAGCACGAAAACTGCCAAAGTTAATTGCAACCATATCGGAAGCTCAAATTACCGCGTTTTTAAACATAGAACAATAATTCTACCGATCCATCAAATTGACCATTTTTTAGACGAACACATTATGCTACAAATGATATACCAAATTAAAGTACAATCATAATGCTTTAAAATGATGTATAAATGACTGTCATAGCATGAAAACTGTCAAAGTTATTCACAACCATATCGGAACCTCAAATTACCGCCTTTTTAAACCTGGAAAAATAATTCTATCGATCTATCCAATTGGCCATTTTCTAAAAATACATTATGCAATAAATTATATACCAAAACAAATGGCAACTATAATGCAATAAAAAGATGTATAAACGACTGTTATAACATGAAAACTATAAAATTTATTTGCAACCATATCGGAGCCTTAAATTACCGCATTTTTAAACCTGTACCAATAAATATACCGATCTATCAAATTTTTGTAAAAGTTCATTATGCCACAAATTATACACCAATACAAAGTGCAACTGTAATGCTTTAAAATGATGCATAAACGATTGTCCTGGCATGAAAACTGTCAAAGTTATTTGCAACCATATCGGAACCTCAAATCATAACGTTTTTAAACATAGAACAATAATTCTACCGATCCATCAAATTGACCATTTTTTAGACGAACACATTATGCTACAAATGATATACCAAATTAAAGTGCAATCATAATGCTCTAAAATGATGCATAATTGACTGTCATAGCATGAAAACAGTCAAAGTTATTCACAACCATATCGGAATCTCAAATTACCGCCTTTTTAAACCTGGGAAAATAATTCTACCGATCTATCCAATTGGCCATTTTCTAAAAATACATTATGCAATAAATTATATACCAAAACAAATGGCAATTTTATTGCTTTAAAATGGTGCATAAACGACTGTCCTAGCACTAAAACTGCCAAAGTTAATTGCAACCATATCGGAACCTCAGATTACTGCGTTTATTAAACATAGAACAATAATTCTACCGATCCATCAAATTGACCAATTTGTAAAAACACACATTATGCTACAAATGATATACCATATTAAAGTGCAATCATAATGCTTTAAAATGATGCATAAATGACTGTCATAGCATGAAAACTGTTAATGTGATTTGCAACCATATCGGAACCTCAAATTATCGCGTTTTTAAACATAGAACAATAATTCTACCGATCCATCAAATTGACTGTCATAGCATGAAAACTGTCAAAGTTATTCACAACCATATCGGAACCTCAAATTACCGCCTTTCTAAACCTGGGAAAATAATTCTATCGATCTATCCAATTGGCCATTTTCTAAAAATACATTATGCAATAAATTATATACCAAAACAAATGGCAGCTATAATGCAATAAAAAGATGTATAAACGACTGTTATAACATGAAAACTATAAAAGTTATTTGCAACCATATCGGAGCCTTAAATTACCGCATTTTTAAACCTGTACCAATAAATATACCGATCTATCCAATTTTTGTAAAAATTCATTATGCCACAAATTATACACCAAAACAACGTGCAACTGTAATGCTTTAAAATGATGCATAAATGACTGTCATAGCATGAAAACTGTCAAAGTTATTCACAACCATATCGGAACCTCAAATTACCGCGTTTTTAAAGCTGTGAAAATAATTCTATCGATCTATCCAATTGGCCATTTTCTAAAAATACATTATGCAATAAATTATATACCAAAACAAATGGCAATTTTAATGCTTTAAAATGGTGCATAAATGACTGTCCTAGCACGAAAACTGCCAAGTTAATTGCAACCATATCGGAACCTCAGATTACAGCGTTTATTAAACATAGAACAATAATTCTACCGATCTATCAAATTGACCAATTTGTAAAAACACACATTATGCAACAAATTATGTACCATATTAAAGTGCAATCACAATGCTTTAAAATGATGCATAAATGACTGTCATAGCATGAAAACTGTCAATGTTATTTGCAACCATATCAGAACCTCAAATTACCGCCTTTTTAAAGCTGTGAAAATAATTCTACCGATCTATCCAATTGGCCATTTTCTAAAAATATATTATGGAATAAATTATATACCAAAGCAAATGTCAACTATAATGCAATAAAAAGATATATAAACCACTGTTATAACATGAAAACTATAAAAGATATTTGCAACCATATCGGAGCCTTAAATTACCGCATTTCTAAACCTGTACCAATAAATATACCGATCTATCCAATTTTTGTAAAAATTCATTATGCCACAAATTATGCACCAAAACAAAGTGCAACTGTAATGCTTTAAAATGATGCATAAACGATTGTCCTGGCATGAAAACTGTCAAAGTTATTTGCAACCATATCGGAACCTCAAATCATAGCGTTTTCAAACACAGAACAACAATTCTACCGATCCATCGAATTTACAATTTTTTAAAGAACACATTTTGCCACAAATGATATACCAAGTTAAAGTACAATCGTAATGCATTAAAGTGATGCATATATTATTGTCATAGCATGAAAACTGTCAAAGTTATTCGCAACCATATCGGAACCTCAAATTACCGCCTTTTTAAACCTGGGAAAATAATTTTACCGATCTATCCAATTGGCCATTTTCTAAAAATACATTATGCAATAAATTATATACCAAAGCAATTGGCAACTATAGTGCAATAAAAAGATATATAAACGACTGTTATAACATGAAAACTTTAAAAGTTATTTGCAACCATATCGGAGCCTTAAATTACCGCATTTTTGAACCTGTACCAATAAATATACCGATCTATACAATTTTTGTAAAAATTCATTATGCCACAAATTATACACCAAAATAAAGTGCAACTCTTGTGCTTTAAAATGATGCCTAAACTATTGCCCTAGCATGAAAACTGTCAAAGTTATTTGCAACCATATCGGAACCTCAAATTACCGCGTTTTTAAACATAGAACAATAATTCTACCGATCCATCAAATTGACCATTTTTTAGACGAACACATTATGCTACAAATGATATACCAAATTAAAGTGCAATCATAATGCTCTAAAATGATGCATAATTGACTGCCATAGCATGAAAACAGTCAAAGTTATTCACAACCATATCGGAACCTCAAATTACCGCCTTTTTAAACCTGGGAAAATAATTCTACCGATCTATCCAATTGGCCATTTTCTAAAAATACATTATGCAATAAATTATATACCAAAACAAATGGCAATTTTAATGCTTTAAAGTGGTGCATAAACGACTGTCCTAGCACGAAAACTGCCAAAGTTAATTGCAACCATATCGGAACCTCAGATTACTGCGTTTATTAAACATAGAACAATAATTCTACCGATCTATCAAATTGACCAATTTGTAAAAACCCACATTATGCTACAAATGATAAACCATATTAAAGTGCAATCATAATGCTTTAAAATGATGCATAAATGAGTGTCATAGCGTGAAAACTGTCAATGTTATTTGCAGCCATATCGGAACCTCAAATTACCGCGTTTTTAAAGCTGTGAAAATAATTCTACCGATCTATCCAATTGGCCATTTTCTAAAAATACATTATGCAATAAATTTTACACCAAAACAAATGGCAATTTTAATGCTTTAAAATGGTGCATAAATGACTGTCCTAGCACGAAAACTGCCAAAGTTAATTGCAACCATATCGGAAGCTCAAATTACCGCGTTTTTAAACATAGAACAATAATTCTACCGATCCATCAAATTGACCATTTTTTAGACGAACACATTATGCTACAAATGATATACCAAATTAAAGTACAATCATAATGCTTTAAAATGATGCATAAATGACTGTCATAGCATGAAAACTGTCAAAGTTATTCACAACCATATCGGAACTTTAAATTACCGCCTTTTTAAACCTGGGAAAATAATTCTACCGATCTATCCAATTGGCCATTTTCTAAATATACATTATGCAATAAATTATATACCAAAACAAATGGCAATTTTAATGCATAAACGACTGTCCTAGCACGAAAACTGCCAAAGTTAATTGCAACCATATCGGAACCTCAGATTACTGCGTTTATTAAACATAGAACAATAATTCTACCGATCTATCAAATTGACCAATTTGTAAAAACACACATTATGCTACAAATGATATACCATATTAAAGTGCAATCATAATGCTTTAAAATGATGCATAAATGACTGTCATGAAAACTGTCAATGTTATTTGCAACCATATCGGAACCTCAAATTACCGCGTTTTTAAACAAAGAACAATAATTCTACCGATCCATCAAATTTACCATTTTTTAGACGAACAAATTATGCCACAAATGATATACCAAATTAAAGTGCAATCATAATGCTTTAAAATGATGTATAAATGACTGTCATAGCATGAAAACTGTCAAAGTTATTCACAACCATATCGGAACCTCAAATTACCGCCTTTTTAAACCTGGAAAAATAATTCTATCGATCTATCCAATTGGCCATTTTCTAAAAATACATTATGCAATAAATTATATACCAAAACAAATGGCAACTATAATGCAATAAAAAGATGTATAAACGACTGTTATAACATGAAAACTATAAAATTTATTTGCAACCATATCGGAGCCTTAAATTACCGCATTTTTAAACCTGTACCAATAAATATACCGATCTATCAAATTTTTGTAAAAGTTCATTATGCCACAAATTATACACCAATACAAAGTGCAACTGTAATGCTTTAAAATGATGCATAAACGATTGTCCTGGCATGAAAACTGTCAAAGTTATTTGCAACCATATCGGAACCTCAAATCATAACGTTTTTAAACATAGAACAATAATTCTACCGATCCATCAAATTGTCCATTTTTTAGACGAACACATTATGCTACAAATGATATACCAAATTAAAGTGCAATCATAATGCTCTAAAATGATGCATAATTGACTGTCATAGCATGAAAACAGTCAAAGTTATTCACAACCATATCGGAATCTCAAATTACCGCCTTTTTAAACCTGGGAAAATAATTCTACCGATCTATCCAATTGGCCATTTTCTAAAAATACATTATGCAATAAATTATATACCAAAACAAATGGCAATTTTATGGCTTTAAAATGGTGCATAAACGACTGTCCTAGCACGAAAACTGCCAAAGTTAATTGCAACCATATCGGAACCTCAGATTACTGCGTTTATTAAACATAGAACAATAATTCTACCGATCTATCAAATTGACCAATTTGTAAAAACACACATTATGCTACAAATGATATACCATATTAAAGTGCAATCATAATGCTTTAAAATGATGCATAAATGACTGTCATAGCATGAAAACTGTTAATGTTATTTGCAACCATATCGGAACCTCAAATTATCGCGTTTTTAAACATAGAACAATAATTCTACCGATCCATCAAATTGACTGTCATAGCATGAAAACTGTCAAAGTTATTCACAACCATATCGGAACCTCAAATTACCGCCTTTCTAAACCTGGGAAAATAATTCTATCGATCTATCCAATTGGCCATTTTCTAAAAATACATTATGCAATAAATTATATACCAAAACAAATGGCAGCTATAATGCAATAAAAAGATGTATAAACGACTGTTATAACATGAAAACTATAAAAGTTATTTGCAACCATATCGGAGCCTTAAATTACCGCATTTTTAAACCTGTACCAATAAATATACCGATCTATCCAATTTTTGTAAAAATTCATTATGCCACAAATCATACACCAAAACAACGTGCAACTGTAATGCTTTAAAATGATGCATAAATGACTGTCATAGCATGAAAACTGTCAAAGTTATTCACAACCATATCGGAACCTCAAATTACCGCGTTTTTAAAGCTGTGAAAATAATTCTATCGATCTATCCAATTGGCCATTTTCTAAAAATACATTATGCAATAAATTATATACCAAAACAAATGGCAATTTTAATGCTTTAAAATGGTGCATAAATGACTGTCCTAGCACGAAAACTGCCAAGTTAATTGCAACCATATCGGAACCTCAGATTACAGCGTTTATTAAACATAGAACAATAATTCTACCGATCTATCAAATTGACCAATTTGTAAAAACACACATTATGCAACAAATTATGTACCATATTAAAGTGCAATCACAATGCTTTAAAATGATGCATAAATGACTGTCATAGCATGAAAACTGTCAATGTTATTTGCAACCATATCAGAACCTCAAATTACCGCCTTTTTAAAGCTGTGAAAATAATTCTACCGATCTATCCAATTGGCCATTTTCTAAAAATATATTATGGAATAAATTATATACCAAAGCAAATGTCAACTATAATGCAATAAAAAGATATATAAACCACTGTTATAACATGAAAACTATAAAAGATATTTGCAACCATATCGGAGCCTTAAATTACCGCATTTCTAAACCTGTACCAATAAATATACCGATCTATCCAATTTTTGTAAAAATTCATTATGCCACAAATTATACACCAAAACAAAGTGCAACTGTAATGCTTTAAAATGATGCATAAACGATTGTCCTGGCATGAAAACTGTCAAAGTTATTTGCAACCATATCGGAACCTCAAATCATAGCGTTTTCAAACACAGAACAACAATTCTACCGATCCATCGAATTTACAATTTTTTAAAGAACACATTTTGCCACAAATGATATACCAAGTTAAAGTACAATCGTAATGCATTAAAGTGATGCATATATTATTGTCATAGCATGAAAACTGTCACAGTTATTCGCAACCATATCGGAACCTCAAATTACCGCCTTTTTAAACCTGGGAAAATAATTTTACCGATCTATCCAATTGGCCATTTTCTAAAAATACATTATGCAATAAATTATATACCAAAGCAAATGGCAACTATAGTGCAATAAAAAGATATATAAACGACTGTTATAACATGAAAACTTTAAAAGTTATTTGCAACCATATCGGAGCCTTAAATTACCGCATTTTTGAACCTGTACCAATAAATATACCGATCTATACAATTTTTGTAAAAATTCATTATGCCACAAATTATACACCAAAATAAAGTGCAACTCTTGTGCTTTAAAATGATGCCTAAACTATTGCCCTAGCATGAAAACTGTCAAAGTTATTTGCAACCATATCGGAACCTCAAATTACCGCGTTTTTAAACATAGAACAATAATTCTACCGATCCACAAATGATATACCAAATTAAAGTGCAATCATAATGCTTTAAAATGATGTATAATTGACTGTCATAGCATGAAAACTGTCAAAGTTATTCACAACCATATCGGAATCTCAAATTACCGCCTTTTTAAACCTGGGAAAATAATTCTATCGATCTATCCAATTGGCCATTTTCTAAAAATACATTATGCAATAAATTATATACCAAATCAAATGGCAACTATAATGCAATAAAAATATGTATAAACGACTGTTATAACATGAAAACTATAAAATTTATTTGCAACCATATCGGAGCCTTAAATTACCGCATTTTTAAACCTGTACCAATAAACATACCGATCTATCCAATTTTTGTAAAAATTCATTATGCCACAAATTATACACCAAAACAAAGTGCAACTGTAATGCTTTAAAATGATGCATAAATGACTGTCATAGCATGAATACTGTCAAAGTTATTCACAACCATATCGGAACCTCAAATTATCGCGTTTTTAAACCTGGGAGAATAATTCTACTGGTCTATCCAATTGGCCATTTTCTAAAAATACATTATGCAATAAATTATATACCAAAACAAATGGCAATTTTAATGCTTTAAAATGGTGCATAAACGACTGTCCTAGCACGAAAACTGCCAAAGTTAATTGCAACCATATCGGAACCTCAGATTACAGCGTTTATTAAACATAGAACAATAATTCTACCGATCTCCCAAATTGACCAATTAGTAAAAACACACATTATGCTACAAATTATATACCATATTAAAGTGCAATCACAATGCTTTAAAATGATGCATAAATGACTGTCATAGCATGAAAACTGTCAATGTTATTTGCAACCATATCGGAACCTCAAATTACCGCCTTTTTAAAGCTGTGAAAATAATTCTATCGATTTATCCAATTGGCCATTTTCTAAAAATATATTATGGAATAAATTATATAAAAAAAAAGCAAATGGCAACTATAATGCAATAAAAAGATATATAAACGACTGTTATAGCATGAAAACTATAAAAGATATTTGCAACATCGGAGCCTTAAATTACCGCATTTCTAAACCTGGGAAAATAATTCTACCGATCTATCCAATTTTTGTAAAAATTCATTATGCCACAAATTATACACCCAAACAAAGTGCAACTGTAATGCTTTAAAATGATGCATAAACGATTGTCCTGGCATGAAAACTGTCAAAGTTATTTTCAACCATATCGGAACCTCAAATCATAGCGTTTTTAAACATAAAACAACAGTTCTACCGATCCATCGAATTTACAATTTTTTAGAAGAACACATTTTGCCACAAATGATATACCAAGTTAAAGTACAATCGTAATGCATTAAAGTGATGCATAAATTATTGTCATAGCATGAAAACTGTCAAAGTTATTCGCAATCATATCGGAACCTCAAATTACCGCGTTTTTAAACCTGGGAAAATAATTCTACCGATCTATCCAATTGGCCATTTTCTAAAAATACATTATGCAATAAATTATATACCAAAACAAATGGCAATTTTAATGCTTTAAAATGGTGCATAAATGACTGTCCTAGCACGAAAACTGCCAAAGTTAATTGCAACCATATCGGAACCTCAGATTACAGCGTTTATTAAACATAGAACAATAACATAGAACAATAATTTGACCAATTTGTAAAAACACACATTATGCAACAAATTATGTACCATATTAAAGTGCAATCTAATGCTTTAAAATGGTGCATAAATGACTGTCATAGCATGAAAACTGTCAATGTTATTTGCAACCATATCGGAACCTCAAACTACCGCGTTTTTAAACATAGAACAATAATTCTACCGATCCATCAAATTGACCATTTTTTAGACGAACACATTATGCCACAAATGATATACCAAATTAAAGTGCAATCATAATGCTTTAAAATGATGCATAAATGACTGTCATAGCATGAAAACTGTCAATGTTATTCACAACCATATCGGAACCTCAAATTACCGCCTTTTTAAACCTGGGAAAATAATTCTATCGATCTATCCAATTGGCCATTTTCTAAAAATACATTATGCAATAAATTATATACCAAAACAAATGGCAACTATAATGCAATAAAAAGATGTATAAACGACTGTTATATCATGAAAACTATAAAAGTTATTTGCAACCATATCGGAGCCTTAAATTACCACATTTTTAAACCTGGGAAAATAATTCTACCGATCTATCCAATTTTTGTAAAAATTCATTATGCCACAAATTATACACCAAAACAAAGTGCAACTGTAATGCTTTAAAATGATGCATAAATGACTGTCATAGCATGAAAACTGTCAAAGTTATTCACAACCATATCGGAACCTCAAATTACCGCGTTTTTAAACCTGGGAAAATAATTCTACCGATCTATCCAATTGGCCATTTTCTAAAAATACATTATGCAATAAATTATATACCAAAACAAATGGCAATTTTAATGCATAAACGACTGTCCTAGCACGAAAACTGCCAAAGTTAATTGCAACCATATCGGAACCTCAGATTACTGCGTTTATTAAACATAGAACAATAATTCTACCGATCTATCAAATTGACCAATTTGTAAAAACACACATTATGCTACAAATGATATACCATATTAAAGTGCAATCATAACGCTTTAAAATGATGCATAAATGACTGTCATAGCTTGAAAACTGTCAATGTTATTTGCAGCCATATCGGAACCTCAAATTACCGCGTTTTTAAAGCTGTGAAAATAATTCTACCGATCTATCCAATTGGCCATTTTCTAAAAATATATTATGCAATAAATTATATACCAAAACAAATGGCAACTATAATGCAATAAAAGATATATAAACGACTGCTATAACATGAAAACTATAAAAGATATTTGCAACCATATCGGAGCCTTAAATTGCCGCATTTCTAAACCTGTACCAATAAATATACCGACCTATCCAATTTTTGTAAAAATTCATTATGCCACTAATTATACACCAAAACAAAGTGCAAATGTAATGCTTTAAAATGATGCATAAACGATTGTCCTGGCATGAAAACTGTCAAAGTTATTTGCAACCATAAAGGAACCTCAAATCATAGCGTTTTTAAACATACCGATCTACCAAATTGACCAATTTGTAAAAACACACATTATGCAACAAATTATGTACCATATTTAAGTGCAATCATAATGCTTTAAAATGGTGCATAAATGACTGTCATAGCATGAAAACTGTCAATGTTATTTGCAACCATATCGGAACCTCAAACTACCGCGTTTTTAAAGCTGTGAAAATAATTCTACCGATCTATCCAATTGGCCATTTTCTAAAAATATATTATGGAATAAATTATATACCAAAGCAAATGGCAACTATAGTGCAATAAAAAGATATATAAACGACTGTTATAACATGACCAAGGAACCTCAAACTACCGCGTTTTTAAAGCTGTGAAAATAATTCTACCGATCTATCCAATTGGCCATTTTCTAAAAATATATTATGGAATAAATTATATACCAAAGCAAATGGCAACTATAGTGCAATAAAAAGATATATAAACGACTGTTATAACATGAAAACTATATATTATTTGCAACCATATCGGAGCCTTAAATTACCGCATTTTTGAACCTGTACCAATAAATATACCGATCTATCCAATTTTTGTAAAAATTCATTATGCCACAAATTATACACCAAAATAAAGTGCAACTCTTATGCTTTAAAATGATGCCTAAACTATTGCCCTAGCATGAAAACTGTCAAAGTTATTTGCAACCATATCGGAACCTCAAATTACCGCGTTTTTAAACATAGAACAATAATTCTACCGATCCATCAAATTGACCATTTTTTAGACGAACACATTATGCCACAAATTATACACCAAAACAAAGTGCAACTGTAATGCTTTAAAATGATGCATAATTGACTGTCATAGCATGAAAACAGTCAAAGTTATTCACAACCATATCGGAACCTCAAATTACCGCCTTTTTAAACCTGGGCAAATAATTCTACCGACCTATCCAATTGGCCATTTTCTAAAAATACATTATGCAATAAATTATATACCAAAACAAATGGCAATTTTAATGCTTTAAAATGGTGCATAAACGACTGTCCTAGCACGAAAACTACCAAAGTTAATTGCAACCATATCGGAACCTCAGATTACTGCGTTTATTAAACATAGAACAATAATTCTACCGATCTATCAAATTGACCAATTTGTAAAAACACACATTATGCTACAAATGATATACCATATTAAAGTGCAATCATAATGCTTTAAAATGATGCATAAATGACTGTCATAGCATGAAAACTGTCAATGTTATTTGCAACCATATCGGAACCTCAAATTATCGCGTTTTTAAACATAGAACAATAATTCTACCGATTCATCAAATTGACCATTTTTTAGACGAACACATTATGCCACAAATAATATACCAAATTTAAGTGCAATCATAATGCTTTAAAATGATACATGACTGTCATAGCATGAAAACTGTCAAAGTTATTCACAACCATATCGGAACCTCAAATTACCGCGTTTTTAAACCTGGGAAAATAATTCTACCGATCTATCCAATTGGCCATTTTCTAAAAATACATTATGCAATAAATTATATACCAAAACAAATGGCATTTTTAATGCATAAACGACTGTCCTAGCACGAAAACTGCCAAAGTTAATTGCAACCATATCAGAACCTCAGTTTACTGCGTTTATTAAACATAGAACAATAATTCTACCGATCTATCAAATTGACCAATTTGTAAAAACACACATTATGCTACAAATGATATACCATATTAAAGTGCAGTCATAACGCTTTAAAATGATGCATAAATGACTGTCATAGCGTGAAAACTGTCAATGTTATTTGCAGCCATATCGGAACCTCAAATTACCGCGTTTTTAAAGCTGTGAAAATAATTCTACCGATCTATCCAATTGGCCATTTTCTAAAAATATATTATGCAATAAATTATATACCAAAACAAATGGCAACTATAATGCAATAAAAAGATATATAAACGACTGCTATAACATGAAAACTATAAAAGATATTTGCAACCATATCGGAGCCTTAAATTTCCGCATTTCTAAACCTGTACCAATAAATATACCGACCTATCCAATTTTTGTAAAAATTCATTATGCCACAAATTATACACCAAAACAAAGTGCAAATGTAATGCTTTAAAATGATGCATAAACGATTGTCCTGGCATGAAAACTGTCAAAGTTATTTGCAACCATAAAGGAACCTCAAATCATAGCGTTTTTAAACATACCGATCTACCAAATTGACCAATTTGTAAAAACACACATTATGCAACAAATTATGTACCATATTAAAGTGCAATCATAATGCTTTAAAATGGTGCAGAAATGACTGTCATAGCATGAAAACTGTCAATGTTATTTGCAACCATATCGGAACCTCAAACTACCGCGTTTTTAAAGCTGTGAAAATAATTCTACCGATCTATCCAATTGGCCATTTTCTAAAAATATATTATGGAATAAATTATATACCAAAGCAAATGGCAACTATAGTGCAATAAAAAGATATATAAACGACTGTTATAACATGAAAACTATAAAAGTTATTTGCAACCATATCGGAGCCTTAAATTACCGCATTTTTGAACCTGTACCAATAAATATACCGATCTATCCAATTTTTGTAAAAATTCATTATGCCACAAATTATACACCAAAATAAAGTGCAACTCTTATGCTTTAAAATGATGCCTAAACTATTGCCCTAGCATGAAAACTGTCAAAGTTATTTGCAACCATATCGGAACCTCAAATTACCGCGTTTTTAAACATAGAACAATAATTCTACCGATCCATCAAATTGACCATTTTTTAGACGAACACATTATGCTACAAATGATATACCAAATTAAAGTGCAATCATAATGCTCTGAAATGATGCATAATTGACTGTCATAGCATGAAAAGAGTCAAAGTTATTCACAACCATATCGGAACCTGAAATTACCGCCTTTTTAAACCTGGGAAAATAATTCTACCGATCTATCCAATTGGCCATTTTCTAAAAATACATTATGCAATAAATTATATACCAAAACAAATGGCAATTTTAATGCTTTAAAATGGTGCATAAACGACTGTCCTAGCACGAAAACTACCAAAGTTAATTGCAACCATATCGGAACCTCAGATTACTGCGTTTATTAAACATAGAACAATAATTCTACCGATCTATCAAATTGACCAATTTGTAAAAACACACATAATGCTACAAATGATATACCATATTAAAGTGCAATCATAATGCTTTAAAATGATGCATAAATGACTGTCATAGCATTGAAACTGTCAATGTTATTTGCAACCATATCGGAACCTCAAATTATCGCGTTTTTAAACATAGAACAATAATTCTACCGATTCATCAAATTGACCATTTTTTAGACGAACACATTATGCCACAAATAATATACCAAATTAAAGTGCAATCATAATGCTTTAAAATGATGCACAAATGACTGTCATAGCATGAAAACTGTCAAAGTTATTCACAACCATATCGGAACCTCAAATTACCGCCTTTTTAAACCTGAGAAAATAATTCTATCGATCTATCCAATTGGCCATTTTCTAAAAATACATTATGCAATAAATTATATACCAAAACAAATGGCAACTATAATGCAATAAAAAGATGTATAAACGACTGTTATAACATGAAAACTATAAAAGTTATTTGCAACCATATCGGAGCCTTAAATTACCGCATTTTTAAACCTGTACCAATAAATATACCGATCTATCAAATTTTTGTAAAAATTCATTATGCCACAAATTATACACCAAAACAAAGTGCAACTGTAATGCTTTAAAATGATGCATAAATGACTGTCATAGCATGAAAACTGTCAAAGTTATTCACAACCATATCGGAACCTCAAATTACCGCGTTTTTAAACCTGGGAAAATAATTCTACCGATCTATCCAATTGGCCATTTTCTAAAAATACATTATGCAATAAATTATATACCAAAACAAATGGCAATTTTAATGCTTTAAAATGGTGCATAAATGACTGTCCTAGCACGAAAACTGCCAAAGTTAATTGCAACCATATCGGAACCTCAGATTACAGCGTTTATTAAACATAGAACAATAATTCTACCGATCTATCAAATTGACCAATTTGTAAAAACACACATTATGCAACAAATTATGTACCATATTAAAGTGCAATCACAATGTTTTAAAATGATGCATAAATGACTGTCATAGCATGAAAACTGTCAATGTTATTTGCAACCATATCGGAACCTCAAATTACCGCCTTTTTAAAGCTGTGAAAATAATTCTACCGATCTATCCAATTGGCCATTTTCTAAAAATATATTATGGAATAAATTATATACCAAAGCAAATGGCAACTATAATGCAATAAAAAGATATATAAACGACTGTTATAACATGAAAACTATAAAAGATATTTGCAACCATATCGGAGCCTTAAATTACCGCATTTCTAAACCTGTACCAATAAATATACCGATCTATCCAATTTTTGTAAAAATTCATTATGCCACAAATTATGCACCAAAACAAAGTGCAACTGTAATGC
The DNA here is from genome assembly GCF_015586225.1 of Lucilia sericata. NCBI lineage: Eukaryota > Metazoa > Arthropoda > Insecta > Diptera > Calliphoridae > Lucilia > Lucilia sericata. Next base: position 232,570 of record NW_023994673.1, on the reverse strand, counting down.
TTTAAAATGATGCATAAACGATTGTCCTGGCATGAAAACTGTCAAAGTTATTTGCAACTATATCGGAACCTCAAATCATAGCGTTTTTAAACATAGAACAACAATTCTACCGATCCATCGAATTTACAATTTTTTAGAAGAACACATTTTGCCACAAATGATATACCAAGTTAAAGTACAATCGTAATGCATTAAAGTGATGCATAAATTATTGTCATAGCATGAAAACTGTCAAAGTTATTCGCAACCATATCGGAACCTCAAATTACCGCCTTTTTAAACCTGGGAAAATAATTCTACCGATCTATCCAATTGGCCATTTTCTAAAAATACATTATGCAATAAATTATATACCAAAACAAATGGCAATTTTAATGCTTTAAAATGGTGCATAAATGACTGTCCTAGCACGAAAACTGCCAATTTGTAAAAACACACACACAAAGTTATTTGCAACCATATCGGAACCTCAAATTATCGCGTTTTTAAACATAGAACAATAATTCTACCGATCCATCAAATTGACCATTTTTTAGACGAACACATTATGCTACAAATGATATACCAAATTAAAGTGCAATCATAATGCTCTAAAATGATGCATAATTGGCTGTCAGCATGAAAACTGTCAAAGTTATTCACAACCATATGGAAACCTCAAATTACCGCCTTTTTAAACCTGGGAAAATAATTCTACCGATCTATCCAATTGGCCATTTTCTAAAAATACATTATGCAATAAATTATATACCAAAACAAATGGCAATTTTAATGCTTTAAAATGGTGCATAAACGACAGTCCTAGCACGAAAACTGCCAAAGTTAATTGCAACCATATCGGAACCTCAGATTACTGCGTTTATTAAACATAGAACAATAATTCTACCGATCTATCAAATTGACCAATTTGTAAAAACACACATTATGCCACAAATGATATACCAAATTAAAGTGCAATCATAATGCTTTAAAATGATGCATAAATGACTGTCATAGCATAAAAACTGTCAAAGTTATTCACAACCATATCGGAACCTCAAATTACAGCCTTTTTAAACCTGGGAGAATAATTCTACCGATCTATCCAATTGGCCATTTTCTAAAAATACATTATGCAATAAAATATATACCAAAACAAATGGCAATTTTAATGCTTTAAAATGGTGCATAAATGACTGTCCTAGCACGAAAACTGCCAAAGTTAATTGCAACCATATCGGAACCTCAGATTACAGCGTTTATTAAACATAGAACAATAATTCTACCGATCTATCAAATTGACCAATTTGTAAAAACACACATTATGCAACAAATTATGTACCATATTAAAGTGCAATCATAATGCTTTAAAATGGTGCATAAATGACTGTCATAGCATGAAAACTGTCAATGTTATTTGCAACCATATCGGAACCTCAAACTACCGCGTTTTTAAAGCTGTGAAAATAATTCTACCGATCTATCCAATTGGCCATTTTCTAAAAATATATTATGGAATAAATTATATACCAAAGCAAATGGCAACTATAGTGCAATAAAAAGATATATAAACGACTGTTATAACATGAAAACTTTAAAAGTTATTTGCAACCATATCGGAACCTTAAATTACCGCATTTTTGAACCTGTACCAATAAATATACCGATCTATCCAATTTTTGTAAAAATTCATTATGCCACAAATTATACACCAAAATAAAGTGCAACTCTTATGCTTTAAAATGATGCCTAAACTATTGCTCTAGCATGAAAACTGTCAAAGTTATTTGCAACCATATCGGAACCTCAAATTACCGCGTTTTTAAACATAGAACAATAATTCTACCGATCCATCAAATTGACCATTTTTTAGACGAACACATTATGCTACAAATGATATACCAAATTAAAGTGCAATCATAATGCTCTAAAATGATGCATAATTGACTGTCATAGCATGAAAACAGTCAAAGTTATTCACAACCATATCGGAACCTCAAATTACCGCCTTTTTAAACCTGGGAAAATAATTCTACCGATCTATCCAATTGGCCATTTTCTAAAAATACATTATGCAGTAAATTATATACCAAAACAAATGGCAATTTTAATGCTTTAAAATGGTGCATAAACGACAGTCCTAGCACGAAAACTGCCAAAGTTAATTGCAACCATATCGGAACCTCAGATTACTGCGTTTATTAAACATAGAACAATAATTCTACCGATCTATCAAATTGACCAATTTGTAAAAACACACATTATGCTACAAATGATATACCATATTAAAGTGCAATCATAATGCTTTAAAATGATGCATAAATGACTGTCATAGCATGAAAACTGTCAATGTTATTTGCAACCATATCGGAACCTCAAATTATCGCCTTTTTAAACATAGAACAATAATTCTACCGATCCATCAAATTGACCATTTTTTAGACGAACACATTATGCCACAAATGATATACCAAATTAAAGTGCAATCATAATGCTTTAAAATTATGCATAAATGACTGTCATAGCATGAAAACTGTCAAAGTTATTCACAACCATATCGGAACCTCAAATTACAGCCTTTTTAAACCTGGGAGAATAATTCTACCGATCTATCCAATTGGCCATTTTCTAAAAATACATTATGCAATAAATTATATACCAAAACAAATGGCAATTTTAATGCTTTAAAATGGTGCATAAACGACAGTCCTAGCACGAAAACTGCCAAAGTTAATTGCAACCATATCGGAACCTCAGATTACTGCGTTTATTAAACATAGAACAATAATTCTACCGATCTATCAAATTGACCAATTTGTAAAAACACACATTATGCCACAAATGATATACCAAATTAAAGTGCAATCATAATGCTTTAAAATGATGCATAAATGACTGTCATAGCATAAAAACTGTCAAAGTTATTCACAACCATATCGGAACCTCAAATTACAGCCTTTTTAAACCTGGGAGAATAATTCTACCGATCTATCCAATTGGCCATTTTCTAAAAATACATTATGCAATAAAATATATACCAAAACAAATGGCAATTTTAATGCTTTAAAATGGTGCATAAATGACTGTCCTAGCACGAAAACTGCCAAAGTTAATTGCAACCATATCGGAACCTCAGATTACAGCGTTTATTAAACATAGAACAATAATTCTACCGATCTATCAAATTGACCAATTTGTAAAAACACACATTATGCAACAAATTATGTACCATATTAAAGTGCAATCATAATGCTTTAAAATGGTGCATAAATGACTGTCATAGCATGAAAACTGTCAATGTTATTTGCAACCATATCGGAACCTCAAACTACCGCGTTTTTAAAGCTGTGAAAATAATTCTACCGATCTATCCAATTGGCCATTTTCTAAAAATATATTATGGAATAAATTATATACCAAAGCAAATGGCAACTATAGTGCAATAAAAAGATATATAAACGACTGTTATAACATGAAAACTTTAAAAGTTATTTGCAACCATATCGGAACCTTAAATTACCGCATTTTTGAACCTGTACCAATAAATATACCGATCTATCCAATTTTTGTAAAAATTCATTATGCCACAAATTATACACCAAAATAAAGTGCAACTCTTATGCTTTAAAATGATGCCTAAACTATTGCTCTAGCATGAAAACTGTCAAAGTTATTTGCAACCATATCGGAACCTCAAATTACCGCGTTTTTAAACATAGAACAATAATTCTACCGATCCATCAAATTGACCATTTTTTAGACGAACACATTATGCTACAAATGATATACCAAATTAAAGTGCAATCATAATGCTCTAAAATGATGCATAATTGACTGTCATAGCATGAAAACAGTCAAAGTTATTCACAACCATATCGGAACCTCAAATTACCGCCTTTTTAAACCTGGGAAAATAATTCTACCGATCTATCCAATTGGCCATTTTCTAAAAATACATTATGCAGTAAATTATATACCAAAACAAATGGCAATTTTAATGCTTTAAAATGGTGCATAAACGACAGTCCTAGCACGAAAACTGCCAAAGTTAATTGCAACCATATCGGAACCTCAGATTACTGCGTTTATTAAACATAGAACAATAATTCTACCGATCTATCAAATTGACCAATTTGTAAAAACACACATTATGCTACAAATGATATACCATATTAAAGTGCAATCATAATGCTTTAAAATGATGCATAAATGACTGTCATAGCATGAAAACTGTCAATGTTATTTGCAACCATATCGGAACCTCAAATTATCGCCTTTTTAAACATAGAACAATAATTCTACCGATCCATCAAATTGACCATTTTTTAGACGAACACATTATGCCACAAATGATATACCAAATTAAAGTGCAATCATAATGCTTTAAAATTATGCATAAATGACTGTCATAGCATGAAAACTGTCAAAGTTATTCACAACCATATCGGAACCTCAAATTACAGCCTTTTTAAACCTGGGAGAATAATTCTACCGATCTATCCAATTGGCCATTTTCTAAAAATACATTATGCAATAAATTATATACCAAAACAAATGGCAATTTTAATGCTTTAAAATGGTGCATAAACGACAGTCCTAGCACGAAAACTGCCAAAGTTAATTGCAACCATATCGGAACCTCAGATTACTGCGTTTATTAAACATAGAACAATAATTCTACCGATCTATCAAATTGACCAATTTGTAAAAACACACATTATGCCACAAATGATATACCAAATTAAAGTGCAATCATAATGCTTTAAAATGATGCATAAATGACTGTCATAGCATAAAAACTGTCAAAGTTATTCACAACCATATCGGAACCTCAAATTACAGCCTTTTTAAACCTGGGAGAATAATTCTACCGATCTATCCAATTGGCCATTTTCTAAAAATACATTATGCAATAAAATATATACCAAACAAATGGCAATTTTAATGCTTTAAAATGGTGCATAAATGACTGTCCTAGCACGAAAACTGCCAAAGTTAATTGCAACCATATCGGAACCTCAGATTACAGCGTTATTAAACATAGAACAATAATTCTACCGATCTATCAAATTGACCAATTTGTAAAAACACACATTATGCAACAAATTATGTACCATATTAAAGTGCAATCATAATGCTTTAAAATGGTGCATAAATGACTGTCATAGCATGAAAACTGTCAATGTTATTTGCAACCATATCGGAACCTCAAACTACCGCGTTTTTAAAGCTGTGAAAATAATTCTACCGATCTATCCAATTGGCCATTTTCTAAAAATATATTATGGAATAAATTATATACCAAAGCAAATGGCAACTATAGTGCAATAAAAAGATATATAAACGACTGTTATAACATGAAAACTTTAAAAGTTATTTGCAACCATATCGGAACCTTAAATTACCGCATTTTTGAACCTGTACCAATAAATATACCGATCTATCCAATTTTTGTAAAAATTCATTATGCCACAAATTATACACCAAAATAAAGTGCAACTCTTATGCTTTAAAATGATGCCTAAACTATTGCTCTAGCATGAAAACTGTCAAAGTTATTTGCAACCATATCGGAACCTCAAATTACCGCGTTTTTAAACATAGAACAATAATTCTACCGATCCATCAAATTGACCATTTTTTAGACGAACACATTATGCTACAAATGATATACCAAATTAAAGTGCAATCATAATGCTCTAAAATGATGCATAATTGACTGTCATAGCATGAAAACAGTCAAAGTTATTCACAACCATATCGGAACCTCAAATTACCGCCTTTTTAAACCTGGGAAAATAATTCTACCGATCTATCCAATTGGCCATTTTCTAAAAATACATTATGCAGTAAATTATATACCAAAACAAATGGCAATTTTAATGCTTTAAAATGGTGCATAAACGACAGTCCTAGCACGAAAACTGCCAAAGTTAATTGCAACCATATCGGAACCTCAGATTACTGCGTTTATTAAACATAGAACAATAATTCTACCGATCTATCAAATTGACCAATTTGTAAAAACACACATTATGCTACAAATGATATACCATATTAAAGTGCAATCATAATGCTTTAAAATGATGCATAAATGACTGTCATAGCATGAAAACTGTCAATGTTATTTGCAACCATATCGGAACCTCAAATTATCGCCTTTTTAAACATAGAACAATAATTCTACCGATCCATCAAATTGACCATTTTTTAGACGAACACATTATGCCACAAATGATATACCAAATTAAAGTGCAATCATAATGCTTTAAAATTATGCATAAATGACTGTCATAGCATGAAAACTGTCAAAGTTATTCACAACCATATCGGAACCTCAAATTACAGCCTTTTTAAACCTGGGAGAATAATTCTACCGATCTATCCAATTGGCCATTTTCTAAAAATACATTATGCAATAAATTATATACCAAAACAAATGGCAATTTTAATGCTTTAAAATGGTGCATAAACGACAGTCCTAGCACGAAAACTGCCAAGTTAATTGCAACCATATCGGAACCTCAGATTACTGCGTTTATTAAACATAGAACAATAATTCTACCGATCTATCAAATTGACCAATTTGTAAAAACACACATTATGCTACAAATGATATACCATATTAAAGTGCAATCATAATGCTTTAAAATGATGCATAAATGACTGTCATAGCATGAAAACTGTCAATGTTATTTGCAACCATATCGGAACCTCAAATTATCGCGTTTTTAAACATAGAACAATAATTCTACCGCTCTATCCAATTGGCCATTTTCTAAAAATACATTATGCAATAAATTATATACCAAAACAAATGGCAGTTTTAATGCATAAACGACTGTCCTAGCACGAAAACTGCCAAAGTTAATTGCAACCATATCGGAACCTCAGATTACTGCGTTTATTAAACATAGAACAATAATTCTACCGATCTATCAAATTGACCAATTTGTAAAAACACACATTATGCTACAAATGATATACCATATTAAAGTGGAATCATAATGCTTTAAAATGACGCATAAATGACTGTCATAGCGTGAAAACTGTCAATGTTACTTGCAGCCATATCGGAACCTCAAATTATCGCGTTTTTAAAGCTGTGAAAATAATTCTACCGATCTATCCAATTGGCCATTTTCTAAAAATATATTATGCAATAAATTATATACCAAAACAAATGGCAACTATAATGCAATAAAAAGATATATAAACGACTGCTATAACATGAAAACTATAAAAGATATTTGCAACCATATCGGAGCCTTAAATTACCGCATTTCTAAACCTGTACCAATAAATATACCGATCTATCCAATTTTTGTAAAAAATCATTATGCCACAAATTATACACCAAAACAAAGTGCAAATGTAATGCTTTAAAATGATGCATAAACGATTGTCCTGGCATGAAAACTGTCAAAGTTATTTGCAACCATAACGGAACCTCAAATCATAGCGTTTTTAAACATAGAACAACAATTCTACCGATCCATCAAATTTACAATTTCTTAGAAGAACACATTTTGCCACAAGTGATATACCAAGTTAAAGTACAATCGTAATGCATAAAAGTGATGCATAAATTATTGTCATAGCATGAAAACTGTCAAAGTTATTCGCAACCATATCGGAACCTCAAATTACCGCCTTTTTAAACCTGGGAAAATAATTCTACCGATCTATCCAATTGGCCATTTTCTAAAAATAAATTATGCAATAAATTATATACCAAAACAAATGGCAATTTTAATGCTTTAAAATGGTGCATAAATGACTGTCCTAGCACGAAAACTGCCAAAGTTAATTGCAACCATATCGGAACCTCAGATTACTGCGTTTATTAAACATAGAACAATAATTCTACCGATCTATCAAATTGACCAATTTGTAAAAACACACATTATGCTACAAATGATATACCATATTAAAGTGCAATCATAATGCTTTAAAATGATGCATAAATGACTGTCATAGCGTGAAAACTGTCAATGTTACTTGCAGCCATATCGGAACCTCAAATTACCGCGTTTTTAAAGCTGCGAAAATAATTCTACCGATCTATCCAATTGGCCATTTTCTAAAAATATATTATGCAATAAATTATATACCAAAACAAATGGCAACTATAATGCAATAAAAAGATGTATAAACGACTGTTATAACATGAAAACTATAAAAAATATTTGCAACCATATCGGAGCCTTAAATTACCGCATTTTTGAACCTGTACCAATAAATATACCGATCTATCCAATTTTTGTAAAAATTCATTATGCCACAAATTATACACCAAAATAAAGTGCAACTCTTATGCTTTAAAATGATGCCTAAACTATTGCCCTAGCATGAAAACTGTCAAAGTTATTTGCAACCAAATCGGAACCTCAAATTACCGCGTTTTTAAACATAGAACAATAATTCTACCGATCCATCAAATTGACCATTTTTTAGACGAACACATTATGCTACAAATGATATACCAGATTAAAGTGCAATCATAATGCTTTAAATGATGCATAATTGACTGTCATAGCATGAAAACAGACAAAGTTATTCACAACCATATCGGAACCTCAAATTACCGCCTTTTTAAACCTGGGAAAATAATTCTACCGATCTATCCAATTGGCCATTTTCTAAAAATACATTATGCAATAAATTATATACCAAAACAAATGGCAATTTTAATGCTTTAAAATGGTGCATGAACGACTGTCTTAGCACGAAAACTGCCAAAGTTAATTGCAACCGTATCGGAACCTCAGATTACTGCGTTTATTAAACATAGAACAATAATTCTACCGATCTATCAAATTGACCAATTTGTAAAAACACACATTATGCTACAAATGATATACCATATTAAAGTGCAATCATAATGCTTTAAAATGATGCATAAATGACTGTCATAGCATGAAAACTGTCAATGTTATTTGCAACCATATCGGAACCTCAAATTATCGCGTTTTTAAACATAGAACAATAATTCTACCGATCCATCAAATTGACCATTTTTTAGACGAACACATTATGCCACAAATGATATACCAAATTAAAGTGCAATCATAATGCTTTAAAATGATGCATAAATGACTGTCATAGCATGAAAACTGTCAAAGTTACTCACAACCATATCGGAACCTCAAATTACCGCCTTTTTAAACCTGGGAAAATAATTCTATGGATCTATCCAATTGGCCATTTTCTAAAAATACATTATGCAATAAATTATATACCAAAACAAATGGCAACTATAATGCAATAAAAAGATGTATAAACGACTGTTATAACATGAAAACTATAAAAGTTATTTGCAACCATATCGGAGCCTTAAATTACCGCATTTTTAAACCTGTACCAATAAATATACCGATCTATCCAATTTTGTAAAAATTCATTATGCCACAAATTATACACCAAAACAAAGTGCAACTGTAATGCTTTAAAATGATGCATAAATGACTGTCATAGCATGAAAACTGTCAAAGTTATTCACAGCCATATCGGAACCTCAAATTACCGCGTTTTTAAACCTGGGAAAATAATTCTACCGATCTATCCAATTGGCCATTTTCTAAAAATACATTATGCAATAAATTATATACCAAAACAAATGGCAATTTTAATGCATAAACGACTGTCCTAGCACGAAAACTGCCAAGGTTAATTGCAACCATATCGGAACCTCAGATTACTGCGTTTATTAAACATAGCACAATAATTCTACCGATCTATCAAATTGACCAATTTGTAAAAACACACATTATGCTACAAATGATATACCATATTAAAGTGCAATCATAATGCTTTAAAATGATGCATAAATGACTGTCATAGCGTGAAAACTGTCAATGTTATTTGCAGCCATATCGGAACCTCAAAATACCGCGTTTTTAAACATAGAACAATAATTCTACCGATCCATCAAATTTACCATTTTTTAGACGAACACATTATGCCACAAATGATATACCAAATTAAAGTGCAATCATAATGCTTTAAAATGATGTATAAATGACTGTCATAGCATGAAAACTGTCAAAGTTATTCACAACCATATTGGAACCTCAAATTACCGCCTTTTTAAACCTGGGAAAATAATTCTATAGATCTATCCAATTAGCCATTTTCTGAAAATACATTATGCAATAAATTATATACCAAAACAATGGCAACTATAATGCAATAAAAAGATATATAAACGACTGTTATAACATGAAAACTATAAAATTTATTTGCAACCATATCGGAGCCTTAAATTACCGCATTTTTAAACCTGTACCAATAAATATACCGATCTATCCAATTTTTGTAAAAATTCATTATGCCACAAATGATATACCAAATTAAAGTGCAATCATAATGCTTTAAAATGATGTATAAATGACTATCATAGCATGAAAACTGTCAAAGTTATTCACAACCATATCGGAACCTCAAATTACCGCCTTTTTAAACCTGGGAAAATAATTCTATAGATCTATCCAATTGGCCATTTTCTAAAAATACATTATGCAATAAATTATATACCAAAACAATGGCAACTATAATGCAATAAAAAGATGTATAAACGACTGTTATAACATGAAAACTATAAAATTTATTTGCAACCATATCGGAGCCTTAAATTACCGCATTTTTAAACCTGTACCAATAAATATACCGATCTATCCAATTTTTGTAAAAATTCATTATGCCGCAAATTATACACCAAAACAAAGTGCAACTGTAATGCTTTAAAATGATGCATAAATGACTGTCATAGCATGAATACTGTCAAAGTTATTCACAACCATATCGGAACCTCAAATTATCGCGTTTTTAAACCTGGGAAATAATTCTACCGATTTATTTAATTGGCCATTTTCTAAAAATACATTATGCAATAAATTATATTCCAAAACAAATGGCAATTTTAATGCTTTAAAATGGTGCATAAACGACTGTCCTAGCACGAAAAATGCCAAAGTTAATTGCAACTATATCGGAACCTCAGATTACAGCGTTTATTAAACATAGAACAATAATTCTACCGATCTCCCAAATTGACCAATTAGTAAAAACACACATTATGCTACAAATTATATACCATATTAAAGTGCAATCACAATGCTTTAAAATGATGCATAAATGACTGTCATAGCGTGAAAACTGTCAATGTTATTTGCAACCATATCGGAACCTCAAATTACCGCCTTTTTAATGCTGTGAAAATAATTCTACCGATTTATCCAATTGGCCATTTTCTAAAAATATATTATGGAATAAATTATATACCAAAGCAAATGGCAACTATAATACAATAAAAAGATATATAAACGACTGTTATAACATGAAAACTATAAAAGATATTTGCAACCATATCGGAGCCTTAAATTACCGCATTTCTAAACCTGTACCAATAAATATACCGATCTATCCAATTTTTGTAAAAATTCATTATGCCACAAATTATACACCAAAATAAAGTGCAACTCTTATGCTTTAAAATGATGCCTAAACTATTGCCCTAGCATGAAAACTGTCAAAGTTATTTGCAACCATATCGGAACCTCAAATTACCGCGTTTTTAAACATAGAACAATAATTCTACCGATCCATCAAATTGACCATTTTTTAGACGAACACATTATGCTACAAATGATACACCAGATTAAAGTGCAATCATAATGCTCTAAAATGATGCATAATTGACTGTCATAGCATGAAAACAGTCAAAGTTATTCACAACCATATCGGAACCTCAAATTACCGCCTTTTTAAACCTGGGAAAATAATTCTACCGATCTATCCAATTGGCCATTTTCTAAAAATACATTATGCAATAAATTATATACCAAAACAAATGGCAATTTTAATGCTTTAAAATGGTGCATAAACGACTGTCCTAGCACGAAAACTGCCAAAGTTAATTGCAACCATATCGGAACCTCAGATTACTGCGTTTATTAAACATAGAACAATAATTCTACGAATCTATCAAATTGACCAATTTGTAAAAACACACATTATGCTACAAATGATATACCATATTAAAGTGCAATCATAATGCTTTAAAATGATGCATAAATGACTGTCATAGCATGAAAACTGTCAATGTTATTTGCAACCATATCGGAACCTGAAATTATTGCGTTTTTAAACATAGAACAATAATTCTACCGATCCATCAAATTGACCATTTTTTAGACGAACACATTATGCCACAAATGATATACCAAATTAAAGTGCAATCATAATGCTTTAAAATGATGCATAAATGACTGTCATAGCTTGAAAACTGTCAAAGTTACTCACAACCATATCGGAACCTCAAATTACCGCCTTTTTAAACCTGGGAAAATAATTCTATCGATCTATCCAATTGGCCATTTTCTAAAAATACATTATGCAATAAATTATATACCAAAACAAATGGCAACTATAATGCAATAAAAAGATGTATAAACGACTGTTATAACAAGAAAACTATAAAAGTTATTTGCAACCATATCGGAGCCTTAAATTACCGCATTTTTAAATCTGTACCAATGAATATACCGATCTATCCAATTTTTGTAAAAATTCATTATGCCACAAATTATACACCAAAACAAAGTGCAACTGTAATGCTTTAAAATGATGCATAAATGACTGTCATAGCATGAAAACTGTCAAAGTTATTCACAGCCATATCGGAACCTCAAATTACCGCGTTTTTAAACCTGGGAAAATAATTCTACCGATCTATCCAATTGGCCATTTTCTAAAAATACATTATGCAATAAATTATATACCAAAACAAATGGCAATTTTAATGCATAAACGACTGTCCTAGCACGAAAACTGCCAAAGTTAATTGCAACCATATCGGAACCTCAGATTACTGCGTTTATTAAACATAGAACAATAATTCTACCGATCTATCAAATTGACCAATTTGTAAAAACACACATTATGCTACAAATGATATACCATATTAAAGTGCAATCATAATGCTTTAAAATGATGCATAAATGACTGTCATAGCGTGAAAACTGTCAATGTTATTTGCAGCCATATCGGAACCTCAAATTACCGCGTTTTTAAAGCTGTGAAAATAATTCTACCGATCTATCCAATTGGCCATTTTCTAAAAATATATTATGCAATAAATTATATACCAAAACAAATGGCAACTATAATGCAATAAAAAGATATATAAACGACTGCTATAACATGAAAACTATAAAAGATATTTGCAACCATATCGGAGCCTTAAATTACCGCATTTCTAAACCTGTACCAATAAATATACCGATCTATCCAATTTTTGTAAAATTTCATTATGCCACAAATTATACACCAAAACAAAGTGCAAATGTAATGCTTTAAAATGATGCATAAACGATTGTCCTGGCATGAAAACTGTCAAAGTTATTTGCAACCATAACGGAACCTCAAATCATAGCGTTTTTAAACATAGAACAACAATTCTACCGATCCATCAAATTTACAATATTTTAGAAGAACACATTTTGCCACAAGTGATATACCAAGTTAAAATACAATCGTAATGCATTAAAATGATGCATAAATGATTGTCATAGCATGAAAACTGTCAAAGTTATTCGCAACCATATCGGAACCTCAAATTACAGCCTTTTTAAACCTGGGAGAATAATTCTACCGATCTATCCAATTAGCCATTTTCTAAAAATACATTATGCAATAAATTATATACCAAAACAAATGGCAATTTTAATGCTTTAAAATGGTGCATAAATGACTGTCCTAGCACGAAAACTGCCAAAGTTAATTGCAACCATATCTGGAGCTCAAATTACCGCGTTTTTAAACATAGAACAATAATTCTACCGATCCATCAAATTGACCATTTTTTAGACGAACACATTATGCTACAAATGATATACCAAATTAAAGTACAATCATAATGCTTAAAAATGATGCATAAATGACTGTCATAGCATGAAAACTGTCAAAGTTATTCACAACCATATCGGAACCTCAAATTACCGCGTTTTTAAACCTAGGAAAATAATTCTACCGATTTATCTAATTGGCCATTTTCTAAAAATAAATTATGCAATAAATTATATACCAAAACAAATGGCAATTTTAATGCTTTAAAATGGTGCATAAACGACTGTCATAGCACGAAAACTGCCAAAGTTAATTGCAACCATATCGGAACCTCAGATTACTGCGTTAATTAAACATAGAACAATAATTCTACCGATCTCCCAAATTGACCAATTAGTAAAAACACACATTATGCTATAAATTATATACCATATTAAAGTGCAATCACAATGCTTTAAAATGATGCATAAGTGACTGTCATAGCATGAAAACTGTCAATGTTATTTGCAACCATATCGGAACCTCAAATTACCGCCTTTTTAAAGCTGTGAAAATAATTCTATCGATCTATCCAATTGGCCATTTTCTAAAAATATATTATGGAATAAATTATATACCAAAGCAAATGGCAACTATAATGCAATAAAAAGATATATAAACGACTGTTATAACATGAAAACTATAAAAGATATTTGCAACCATATGGGAGCCTTAAATTACCGCATTTTTAAACCTGTACCAATAAATATACCGATATATCCAATTTTTGAAAAAATTCATTATGCCACAAATTATACACCAAAACAAAGTGCAACTGTAATGCTTTAAAATGATGCATAAACGATTGTCCTGGCATGAAAACTGTCAAAGTTATTTGCAACCATATCGGAACCTCAAATCATAGCGTTTTTAAACATAGAACAACAATTCTACCGATCCATCGAATTTACAATTTTTTAGAAGAACACATTTTGCCACAAATGATATACCAAGTTAAAGTACAATCGTAATGCATTAAAGTGATGCATAAATTATTGTCATAGCATGAAAACTGTCAAAGTTATTCGCAACGATATCGGAACCTCAAATTACCGCCTTTTTAAACCTGGGAAAATAATTCTACCGATCTATCCAATTGGCCATTTTATAAAAATACATTATGCAATAAATTATATACCAAAACAAATGGCAATTCTAATGCTTTAAAATTGTGCATAAATGACTGTCCTAGCACGAAAACTGCCAAAGTTTATTGCAACCATATCGGAACCTCAGATTACAGCGTTTATTAAACATAGAACAATAATTCTACCGATCTATCAAATTGACCAATTTGTAAAAACACACATTATGCAATAAATTATGTTCCATATTAAAGTGAAATCATAATGCTTTAAAATGGTGCATAAATGACTGTCATAGCATGAAAACTGTCAATGTTATTTGCAACCATATCGGAACCTCAAACTACCTCCTTTTTAAAGCTGTGAAAATAATTCTACCGATCTATCCAATTGGCCATTTTCTAAAAATATATTATGGAATAAATTATATACCAAAGCAAATGGCAACTATAGTGCAATAAAAAGATATATAAACGACTGTTATAACATGAAAACTATAAAAGTTATTTGCAACCATATCGGAGCCTTAAATTACCGCATTTTTGAACCTGTACCAATAAATATACCGATCTATCCAATTTTTGTAAAAATTCATTATGCCACAAATTATACACCAAAATAAAGTGCAACTCTTATGCTTTAAAATGATGCCTAAACTATTGCCCTAGCATGAGAACTGTCAAAGTTATTTGATATCATATCGGAACCTCAAATTACCGCGTTTTTAAACATAGAACAATAATTCTACCGATCCATCAAATTGACCATTTTTTAGACGAACATATTATGCTACAAATGATATACCAAATTAAAGTGCAATCATAATGCTCTAAAATGATGCATAATTGACTGTCATAGCATGAAAACAGTCAAAGTTATTCACAACCATATCGGAACCTCAAATTACCGCCTTTTTAAACCTGGGAAAATAATTCTACCGATCTATCCAATTGGCCATTTTCTAAAAATACATTATGCAATAAATTATATACCAAAACAAATGGCAATTTTAATGCTTTAAAATGGTGCATAAACGACTGTCCTAGCACGAAAACTGCCAAAGTTAATTGCAACCATATCGGAACCTCAGATTACTGCGTTTATTAAACATAGAACAATAATTCTACCGATCTATCAAATTGACCAATTTGTAAAAACACACATTATGCTACAAATGATATACCATATTAAAGTGCAATCATATTGCTTTAAAATGATGCATAAATGACTGTCATAGCATGAAAACTGTCAATGTTATTTGCAACCATATCGGAACCTCAAATTATCGCGTTTTTAAACATAGAACAATAATTCTACCGATCCATCAAATTGACCATTTTTTAGACGAACACATTATGCCACAAATGATATACCAAATTAAAGTGCAATCATAATGCTTTAAAATGATGCATAAATTACTGTCATAGCATGAAAACTGTCAAAGTTATTCACAACCACATCGGAACCTCAAATTACCGCCTTTTTAAACCTGGGAAAATAATTCTATCGATCTATCCAATTGGCCATTTTCTAAAAATACATTATGCAATAAATTATATACCAAAACAAATGGCAACTATAATGCAATAAAAATATGTATAAACGACTGTTATAACATGAAAACTCTAAAAGTTATTTGCAACCATATCGGAGCCTTAAATTACCGCATTTTTAAACCTGTACCAATAAATATACCGATCTATCCAATTTTTGTAAAAATTCATTATGCCACAAATTATACACCAAAACAAAGTGCAACTGTAATGCTTTAAAATGATGAATAAATGACTGTCATAGCATGAAAACTGTCAAAGTTATTCACAACCATATCGGAACCTCAAATTACCGCCTTTTTAAACCTCGGAAAATAATTCTACCGATCTATCCAATTGACCATTTTCTAAAAATACATTATGCAATAAATTATATACCAAAACAAATGGCAATTTTAATGCATAAACGACTGTCCTAGCACGAAAACTGCCAAAGTTAATTGCAACCATATCGGAACCTCAGATTACTGCGTTTATTAAACATAGAACAATAATTGTACCGATCTATCAAATTGACCAATTTGTAAAAACACACATTATGCTACAAATGATATACCATATTAAAGTGCAATCATAATGCTTTAAAATGATGCATTAATGACTGTCATAGCATGAAAACTGTCAATGTTATTCACAACCATATCGGAACCTCAAATTACCGCCTTTTTAAACTTGGGAAAATAATTCTATCGATCTATCCAATTGGCCATTTTCTAAAAATACATTATGCAATAATTTATATACCAAAACGTATAAACGACTGTGATAACATGAAAACTATAAAATTTATTTGCAACCATATCGGATCCTTAAATTACCGCATTTTTAAACCTGTACCAATAAATATACCGATCTATCTAATTTTTGTAAAAATTCATTATGCCACAAATTATACACCAAAACAAAGTGCAACTGTAATGCTTTAAAATGATGCATAAATGACTGATTTTCAAAAAATCAGATGACTGCCAATTATGGAATAAATTATATACCAAAGCAAATGGCAACTATAGTGCAATAAAAAGATATATAAACGACTGTTATAACATGAAAACTATAAAAGTTATTTGCAACCATATCGGAGCCTTAAATTACCGCATTTTTGAATCTGTACCAATAAATATACCGATCTATCCAATTTTTGTAAAAATTCATTATGCCACAAATTATACACCAAAATAAAGTGCAACTCTTATGCCTTAAAATGATGCCTAAACTATTGCCCTAGCATCAAAACTGTCAAATATATTTGCAACCACATCGGAACCTCAAATAACCGCGTTTTTAAACATAGAACAATAATTCTACCGATCCATCTAATTGACCATTTTTTAGACGAACACATTATGCTACAAATGATATACCAAATTAAAGTGCAATCATAATTCTCTAAAATGATGCATAATTGACTGTCATATCATGAAAACTGTCAATGTTATTCACAACCATATCGGAACCTCAAATTACCGCCTTTTTAAACCTGGGAAAATAATTCTACCGATCTATCCAATTGGCCATTTTCTAAAAATACATTATGCAATAAATTATATACCAAAACAAATGGCAATTTTAATGCATAAACGACTGTCCTAGCACGAAAACTGCCAAAGTTAATTGCAACCATATCGGAACCTCAGATTACTGCGTTTATTAAACATAGAACAATAATTCTACCGATCCATCAAATTGACCATTTTTTAGACGAACACATTATGCCACAAATGATATACCAAATTAAAGTGCAATCATAATGCTTTAAAATGATGCATAAATGACTGTCATAGCATGAAAACAGTCAAAGTTATTCACAACCATATCGGAACCTCAAATTACCGCCTTTTTAAACCTGGGAAAATAATTCTACCGATCTATCCAATTGGCCATTTTCTAAAAATACATTATGCAATAAATTATATACCAAAACAAATGGCAACTATAATGCAATAAAAAGATGTATAAACGACTGTTATAACATGAAAACTATAAAAGTTATTTGCAACCATATCGGAGCCTTAAATTACCGCAATAAATATACCGATCTATCCAATTTTTGTAAAAATTCATTATGCCACAAATTATACACCAAAACAAAGTGCAACTGTAGTGCTTTAAAATGATGAATAAATGACTGTCATAGCATGAAAACTGTCAAAGTTATTCACAACCATATCGGAACCTCAAATTACCGCGTTTTTAAACCTGGGAAAATAATTCTACCGATCTATCCAATTGGCCATTTTCTAAAAATACATTATGCAATAAATTATATACCAAAACAAATGGCAATTTTAATGCATAAACGACTTCCTAGCACGAAAACTGCCAAAGTTAATTGCAACCATACCGGAACCTCAGATTACTGCGTTTATTAAACATAGAACAATAATTCTACCGATCTATCAAATTGACCAATTTGTAAAAGCACACATTATGCTACAAATGATATACCATATTAAAGTGCAATCATAATGCTTTAAAATGATGCATAAATGACTATCATAGCGTGAAAACTGTCAATGTTATTTGCAGCCATATCGGAACCTCAAATTACCGCCTTTTTAAAGCTGTGAAAATAATTCTACCGATCTATCCAATTGGCCATTTTCTAAAAATATATTATGCAATAAATTATATACCAAAACAAATGGCAACTATAATGCAATAAAAAGATATATAAACGACTGCTATAACATGAAAACTATAAAAGATATTTGCAACCATATCGGAGAATTAAATTACCGCATTTCTAAACCTGTACCAATAAATATACCGATCTATCCAATTTTTGTAAAAATTCATTATGCCACAAATTATACACCAAAACAAAGTGCAAATGTAATGCTTTAAAATGATGCATAAACGATTGTCCTGGCATGAAAACTGTCAAAGTTATTTGCAACCATAACGGAACCTCAAATCATAGCGTTTTTAAACATAGAACAACAATTCTACCGATCCATCAAATTTACAGTTTTTTAGAAGAACACATTTTGCCACAAGTGATATACCAAGTTAAAGTACAATCGTAATGCATTAAAATGATGCATAAATGACTGTCATAGCATGAAAACTGTCAAAGTTATTCACAACCATATCGGAACCTCAAATTACCGCCTTTTTAAACCTGGGAAAATAATTCTATCGATCTATCCAATTGGCCATTTTCTAAAAATACATTATGCAATAAATTATATACCAAAACAAATGGCAATTTTAATGCTTTAAAATGGTGCATAAATGACTGTCCTAGCACGAAAACTGCCAAAGTTAATTGCAACCATATCGGAACCTCAAATTACAGCCTTTTTAAACCTGGGAGAATAATTCTACCGATCTATCCAATTGGCCATTTTCTAAAAATACATTATGCAATAAATTATATACCAAAACAAATGGCAATTTTAATGCTTTAAAATGGTGCATAAATGACTGTCCTAGCACGAAAACTGCCAAAGTTAATTGCAACCATATCGGAAGCTCAAATTACCGCGTTTTTAAACATAGAACAATAATTCTACCGATCCATCAAATTTACCATTTTTTAGACGAACACATTATGCCACAAATGATATACCAAATTAAAGTGCAATCATAATACTTTAAAATGATGTATAAATGACTGTCATAGCATGAAAACTGTCAAAGTTATTCACAACCATATCGGAACCTCAAATTACCGCCTTTTTAAACCTGGGAAAATAATTCTACCGATCTATCTAATTGGCCATTTTCTAAAAATACATTATGCAATAAATTATATACCAAAACAAATGGCAATTTTAATGCTTTAAAATGGTGCATAAACGACTGTCCTAGCACGAAAACTGCCAAAGTTAATTGCAACCATATCGGAACCTCAGATTACAGCGTTTATTAAACATAGAACAATAATTCTACCGATCTATCAAATCGACCAATTTGTAAAAACACACATTATGAAACAAATTATGTACCATATTAAAGTGCAATCATAATGCTTTAAAATGGTGCATAAATGACTGTCATAGCATGAAAACTGTCAATGTTATTTGCAACCATATCGGAACCTCAAACTACCGCGTTTTTAAAGCTGTGAAAATAATTCTACCGATCTATCCAATTGGCCATTTTCTAAAAATATATTATGGAATATATTATATACCAAAGCAAATGGCAACTATAGTGCAACAAAAAGATATATAAACGACTGTTATAACATGAAAACTATAAAAGTTATTTGCAACCATATCGGAGCCTTAAATTACCGCATTTTTGAACCTGCACCAATAAATATACCGATCTATCCAATTTTTGTAAAAATTCATTATGCCACAAATTATAAACCAAAACAAAGTGCAAATGTAATGCTTTAAAATGATGCATAAACGATTGTCCTGGCATGAAAACTGTCAAAGTTATTTGCAACCATAACGGAACCTCAAATCATAGCGTTTTTAAACATAGAACAACAATTCTACCGATCCATCAAATTTACAATTTTTTAGAAGAACACATTTTGCCACAAGTGATATACCAAATTAAAGTACAATCGTAATGCATTAAAATGATGCATAAATGATTGTCATAGCATGAAAACAGTCAAAGTTATTCGCAACCATATCGGAACCTCAAATTACCGCGTTTTTAAACATAGAACAATAATTCTACCGATCTATCCAATTGGCCATTTTCTAAAAATATATTATGCAATAAATTATATACCAAAACAAATGGCAATTTTAATGCTTTAAAATGGTGCATAAATGACTGTCCTAGCACGAAAACTGCCAAAGTTAATTGCAACCATATCGGAAGCTCAAATTACCGCGTTTTTAAACATAGAACAATAATTCTACCGATCCATCAAATTGACCATTTTTTAGACGAACACATTATGCTACAAATGATATACCAAATTAAAGTACAATCATAATGCTTTAAAATGATGTATAAATGACTGTCATAGCATGAAAACTGTCAAAGTTATTCACAACCATATCGGAACCTCAAATTACCGCCTTTTTAAACCTGGGAAAATAATTCTATCGATCTATCCAATTGGCCATTTTCTAAAAATACATTATGCAATAAATTATATACCAAAACAAATGGCAACTCTGATGCAATAAAAAGATGCATAAACGACTGTTATAACATGAAAACTATAAAATTTATTTGCAACCATATCGGAGCCTTAAATTACCGCATTTGTAAACCTGTACCAATAAATATACCGATCTATCCAATTTTTGTAAAAATTCATTATGCCACAAATTATACACCAAAACAAAGTGCAACTATAATGCTTTAAAATGATGCATAAATGACTGTCATAGCATGAAAACTGTCAAAGTTATTCACAACCATATCGGAACCTCAAATTACCGCGTTCTTAAACCTGGGAAAATAATTCTACCGATTTATATAATTGGCCATTTTCTAAAAATACATTATGCATTAAATTATATACCAAAACAAATGGCAATTTTAATGCTTTAAAATGGTGCATAAACGACTGTCCTAGCACGAAAACTGCCAAAGTTAATTGCAACCATATCGGAACCTCAGATTACAGCGTTTATTAAACATAGAACAATAATTCTACCGATCTCCCAAATTGACCAGTTAGTAAAAACACACATTATGCTACAAATTATATACCATATTAAAGTGCAATCACAATGCTTTAAAATGATGCATAAATGACTGTCATAGCATGAAAACTGTCAATGTTATTTGCAACCATATCGGAACCTCAAATTACCGCGTTTTTAAAGCTGTGAAAATAATTCTACCGATCTATCCAATTGGCCATTTTCTAAAAATATATTATGGAATAAATTATATACCAAAGCAAATGGCAACTATAGTGCAATAAAAAGATATATAAACGACTGTTATAACATGAAAACTATAACAGTTATTTGCAACCATATCGAAGCCTTAAATTACCGCATTTTTGAACCTGTACCAATAAATATACCGATCTATCCAATTTTTGTAAAAATTCATTATGCCACAAATTATACACCAAAATAAAGTGCAACTCTTATGCTTTAAAATCATGCCTAAACTATTGCCCTAGCATGAAAACTGTCAACGTTATTTGCAACCATATCGGAACCTCAAATTACCGCGTTTTTAAACATAGAACAATAATTCTACCGATCCATCAAATTGACCATTTTTTAGACGATCACATTATGCTACAAGTGATATACCAAATTAAAGTGCAATCATAATGCTCTAAAATGATGCATAATTGACTGTCATAGCATGAAAACAGTCAAAGTTATTCACAACCATATCGGAACCTCAAATTACCGCCTTTTTAAACCTGGGAAAATAATTCTACCGATCTATCCAATTGGCCATTTTCTAAAAATACATTATGCAATAAATTATATACCAAAACAAATGGCAATTTTAATGCTTTAAAATGGTGCATAAACGACTGCCCTAGCACGAAAACTGCCAAAGTTAATTGCAACCATATCGGAACCTCAGATTACTGCGTTTATTAAACATAGAACAATAATTCTACCGATCTATCAAATTGACCAATTTGTAAAAACACACATTATGCTACAAATGATATACCATATTAAGGTGCAATCATAATGATTTAAAATGATGCATAAATGTTTGTCATAGCATGAAAACTGTCAATGTTATTTGCAACCATATCGGAACCTCAAATTATCGCGTTTTTAAACATAGAACAATAATTCTACCGATCCATCAAATTGACCATTTTTTAGACGAACACATTATGCCACATATGATATACCAAATTAAAGTGCAATCATAATGCTTTAAAATGATGCATAAATGTTTGTCATAGCATGAAAACTGTCAAAGTTATTCACAACCATATCGGAACCTCAAATTACCGCCTTTTTAAACCTGGGAAAATAATTCTATCGATCTATCCAATAGGCCATTTTCTAAAAATACACTATGCAATATACCAAAACAAATGGCAACTATAATGCAATAAAAAGATGTATAGACGACTGTTATAACATGAAAACTATAAAAGTTATTTGCAACCATATCGGAGCCTTAAATTACCGCATTTTTAAACCTGTACCAATAAATATACCGATCTATCCAATTTTTGTAAAAATTCATTATGCCACAAATTATACACCAAAACAAAGTGCAACTGTAATGCTTTAAAATGATGCATAAATGACTGTCATAGCATGAAAACTGTCAAAGTTATACACAACCATATCGGAACCTCAAATTACCGCGTTTTTAAACCTGGGAAAATAATTCTACCGATTTATCTAATTGGCCATTTTCTAAAAATACATTATGCAATAAATTATATACCAAAACAAATGGCAATTTTAATGCTTTAAAATGGTGCATAAACGACTGTCCTAGCACGAAAACTGCCAAAGTTAATTGCAACCATATCGGAACCTCAGATTACAGCGTTTATTAAACATAGAACAATAATTCTACCGATCTCCCAAATTGACCGATTAGACAAATTATATACCATATTAAAGTGCAAAACTGTCAATGTTATTTGCAACCATATCGGAACCTCAAATTACCGCCTTTTTAAAGCTGTGAAAATAATTCTACCGATCTATCCAATTGGCCATTTTATAAAAATACATTATGCAATAAATTATATACCAAAACAAATGGCAACTATAATGCAATAAAAAGATATATAAACGACTGCTATAACATGAAAACTATAAAAGATATTTGCAACCATATCGGAGCCTTAAATTACCGCATTTCTAAACCTGTACCAATAAATATACCGATCTATCCAATTTTTGTAAAAATTCATTATGCCACAAATTATACACCAAAACAAAGTGCAAATGTAATGCTTTAAAATTATGCATAAACGATTGTCCTAGCATGAAAACTGTCAAAGTTATTTGCAACCATATCGGAACCTCAAATCATAGCGTTTTTAAACATAGAACAACAATTCTACCGATCCATCGAATTTACAATTTTTTAGAAGAACACATTTTGCCACAAATGATATACCAAGTTAAAGTACAATCGTAATGCATTAAAGTGATGCATAAATTATTGTCATAGCATGAAAACTGTCAAAGTTATTCGCAACCATATCGGAACCTCAAATTACCGCCTTTTTAAACCTGGGAAAATAATTCTACCGATCTATCCAATTGGCCATTTTATAAAAATACATTATGCAATAAATTATATACCAAAACAAATGGCAATTTTAATGCTTTAAAATGGTGCATAAATGACTGTCCTAGCACGAAAACTGTCAAAGTTAATTGCAACCATATCGGAACCTCAGATTACAGCGTTTATTAAACATAGAACAATAATTCTACCGATCTATCAAATTGACCAATTTGTAAAAACACACATTATGCAACAAATTATGTACCATATTAAAGTGCAATCATAATGCTTTAAAATGGAGCATGAAAACTGTCAATGTTATTTGCAACCATATCGGAACCTCAAACTACCGCGTTTTTAAAGCTGTGAAAATAATTCTACCGATCTATCCAATTGGCCATTTTCTAAAAATATATTATGGAATAAATTATATACCAAAGCAAATGGCAACTATAGTGCAATAAAAAGATATATAAACGACTGTTATAACATGAAAACTATAAAAGTTATTTGCAACCATATCGGAGCCTTAAATTACCGCATTTTTGAACCTGTACCAATAAATATACCGATTTACCCAATTTTTGTAAAAATTCATTATGCCACAAATTATACACCAAAATAAAGTGCAACTCTTATGCTTTAAAATGATGCCTAAACTATTGCCCTAGCATGAGAACTGTCAAAGTTATTTGCAATCATATCGGAACCTCAAATTACCGCGTTTTTAAACATAGAACAATAATTCTACCGATCCATCAAATTGACCATTTTTTAGACGAACACATTATGCTACAAGTGATATACCAAATTAAAGTGCAATCATAATGCTCTAAAATGATGCATAATTGACTGTCATAGCATGAAAACAGTCAAAGTTATTCAAAACCATATCGGAACCTCAAATTACCGCCTTTTTAAACCTGGGAAAATAATTCTACCGATCTATCCAATTGGCCATTTTCTAAAAATACATTATGCAATAAATTATATACCAAAACAAATGGCAATTTTAATGCTTTAAAATGGTGCATAAATGACTGTCATAGCATGAAAACTGTCAATGTTATTTGCAACCATATCGGAACCTCAAACTACCGCGTTTTTAAAGCTGTGAAAATAATTCTACCGATCTATCCAATTGGCCATTTTCTAAAAATATATTATGGAATAAATTATATACCAAAGCAAATGGCAACTATAGTGCAATAAAAACATATATAAACGACTGTTATAACATGAAAACTATAAAAGTTATTTGCAACCATATCGGAGCCTTAAATTACCGCATTTTTAAACCTGTACCAATAAATATACCGATCTATCCAATTTTTGTAAAAATTCATTATGCCACAAATTATACACCAAAATAAAGTGCAAATGTAATGCTTTAAAATGATGCATAAACGATTGTCCTGGCATGAAAACTGTCAAAGTTATTTGCAACCATAACGGAACCTCAAATCATAGCGTTTTTAAACATAGAACAACAATTCTACCGATCCATCAAATTTACAATTTTTTAGAAGAACACATTTTGCCACAAGTGATATACCAAGTTAAAGTACAATCGTAATGCATTAAAATGATGCATAAATGATTGTCATAGCATGAAAACTGTCAAAGTTATTCGCAACCATATCGGAACCTCAAATTACAGCCTTTTTAAACCTGGGAGAATAATTCTACCGATCTATCCAATTGGCCATTTTCTAAAAATACATTATGCAATAAATTATATACCAAAACAAATGGCAATTTTAATGCTTTAAAATGATGCATAAATGACTGTCCTAGCACGAAAACTGCCAAAGTTAATTGCAACCATATCGGAAGCTCAAATTACCGCGTTTTTAAACATAGAACAATAATTCTACCGATCCATCAAATTGACCATTTTTTAGACGAACACATTATGCTACAAATGATATACCAAACTAAAGTACAATCATAATGCTTTAAAATGATGCATAAATGACTGTCATATCATGAAAACTGTCAATGTTATTCACAACCATATCGGAACCTCAAATTACCGCCTTTTTAAACCACAAATGATATACCAAGTTAAAGTACAATCGTAATGCATTAAAGTGACGCATAAATTATTGTCATATCATGAAAACTGTCAAAGTTATTCGCAACCATATCGGAACCTCAAATTACCGCGTTTTTAAACCTGAGAAAATAATTCTACCGATCTATCCAATTGGCCATTTTCTAAAAATACATTATGCAATAAATTATATACCAAAACAAATGGCAATTTTAATGCTTTAAATGACTGTCCTAGCACGAAAACTGCCAAAGTTAATTGCAACCATATCGGAACCTCAGATTACAGCGTTTGTTAAACATAGAACAATAATTCTACCGATCTCATAAATTGACCAATTTGTAAAAACACACATTATGCAACAAATTATGTAGCATGAAAACTGTCAATGTTATTTGCAACCATATCGGAACCTCAAACTACCGCGTTTTTAAAGCTGTGAAAATAATTCTACCGATCTATCCAATTGGCCATTTTCTAAAAATATATTATGGAATAAATTATATACCAAAGCAAATGGCAACTATAGTGCAATTAAAAGATATATAACGACTGTTATAACATGAAAACTCTAAAAGTTATTTGCAACCATATCGGAGCCTTAAATTACCGCATTTTTGAATCTGTACCAATAAATATACCGATCTATCCAATTTTTGTAAAAATTCATTATGCCACAAATTATACACCAAAATAAAGTGCAAATGTAATGCTTTAAAATTATGCATAAACGATTGTCCTGGCATGAAAACTGTCAAAGTTATTTGCAACCATAACGGAACCTCAAATCATAGCGTTTTTAAACATAGAACAACAATTCTCCCGATCCATCAAATTTACAATTTTTTAGAAGAACACATTTTGCCACAAGTGATATACCAAGTTAAAGTACAATCGTAATGCATTAAAATGATGCATAAATGATTGTCATAGCATGAAAACTGTCAAAGTTATTCGCAACCATATCGGAACCTCAAATTACAGCCTTTTTAAACCTGGGAGAATAATTCTACCGATCTATCCAATTGGCCATTTTCTAAAAATACATTATGCAATAAATTATATACCAAAACAAATGGCAATTTTAATGCTTTAAAATGATGCATAAATGACTGTCCTAGCACGAAAACTGCCAAAGTTAATTGCAACCATATCGGAAGCTCAAATTACCGCGTTTTTAAACCTGTACCAATAAATATACCGATCTATCCAATTTTTGTAAAAATTCATTATGCCACAAATTATACACCAAAATAAAGTGCAAATGTAATGCTTTAAAATGATGCATAAACGATTGTCCTGGCATGAAAACTGTCAAAGTTATTTGCAACCATAACGGAACCTCAAATCATAGCGTTTTTAAAAATAGAACAACAATTCTACCGATCCATCAAATTTACAATTTTTTAGAAGAACACATTTTGCCACAAGTGATATACCAAGTTAAAGTACAATCGTAATGCATTAAAATGATGCATAAATGACTGTCATATCATGAAAACTGTCAATGTTATTCACAACCATATCGGAACCTCAAATTACCGCCTTTTTAAACCTGGGAAAATAATTCTACCGATCTATCCAATTGGCCATTTTCTAAAAATACATTATGCAATAAATTATATACCAAAACAAATGGCAATTTTAATGCATAAACGACTGTCCTAGCACGAAAACTGCCAAAGTTAATTGCAACCATATCGGAACCTCAGATTACTGCGTTTATTAAACATAGAACAATAATTCTACCGATCCATCAAATTGACCATTTTTTAGACGAACACATTATGCCACAAATGATATAACAAATTAAAGTGCAATCATAATGCTTTAAAATGATGCATAAATGACTGTCATAGCATGAAAACTGTCAATGTTATTTGCAACCATATCGGAACCTCAAATTATCGCGTTTTTAAACATAGAACAATAATTCTACCGATCTATCCAATTGGCCATTTTCTAAAAATACATTATGCAATAAATTATATACCAAAACAAATGGCAACTATAATGCAATAAAAAGATGTATAAACGACTGTTATAGCATGAAAACTATAAAAGTTATTTGCAACCATATCGGAGCCTTAAATTACCGCATTTTTAAACCTGTACCAATAAATATACCGATCTATCCAATTTTTGTAAAAATTCATTATGCCACAAATTATACACCAAAACAAAGTGCAACTGTAATGCTTTGAAATGATGCTAAATGACTGTCATAGCATGAAAACTGTCAAAGTTATTCACAACCATATCGGAACCTCAAATTACCGCGTTTTTAAACCTGGGAAAATAATTCTACCGATCTATCCAATTGGCCATTTTCTAAAAATACATTATGCAATAAATTATATACCAAAAACAAATGGCAATTTTAATGCATAAACGACTGTCCTAGCACGAGAACTGCCAAAGTTAATTGCAACCATATCGGAACCTCAGATTACTGCGTTTATTAATCATAGAACAATAATTCTACCGATCTATCAAATTGACCAATTTGTAAAAACACACATTATGCTACAAATGATATACCATATTAAAGTGCAATCATAATGCTTTAAAATGATGCATAAATGACTATCATAGCGTGAAAACTGTCAATGTTATTTGCAGCCATATCGGAACCTCAAATTACCGCGTTTTTAAAGCTGTGAAAATCTTTCTACCGATCTATCCAATTGGCCATTTTCTAAAAATACATTATGCAATAAATTATATACCAAAACAAATGGCAATTTTAATGCTTTAAAATGATGCATAAATGACTGTCATAGCATGAAAACTGTCAATGTTATTTGCAACCATAACGGAACCTCAAATTACCGCGTTTTTAAACATAGAATAATAATTCTACCGATCCATCAAATTTACCATTTTTTAGACGAACACATTATGCCACAAATGATATACCAAATTAAAGTGCAATCATAATGCTTTAAAATGATGTATAAATGACTGTCATAGCATGAAAACTGTCAAAGTTATTCACAACCATATCGGAACCTCAAATTACCGCCTTTTTAATCCTGGGAAAATAATTCTATCGATCTATCGAATTGGCCATTTTCTAAAAATACATTATGCAATAAATTATATACCAAAACAAATGGCAACTATAATGCAATAAAAAGATGTATAAACGACTGTTATAACATGAAAACTATAAAAGTTATTTGCAACCATATCGGAGCCTTAAATTACCGCATTTTTAAACCTGTACCATTAAATATACCGATCTATCCAATTTTTGTAAAAATTCATTATGCCACAAATTATATACCAAAACAAAGTGCAACTGTAATGCTTTAAAATGATGCATAAATGACTGTCATAGCATGAAAACTGTCAAAGTTATTCACAACCATATCGGAACCTCAAATTACCGCGTTTTTAAACATAAAAGAATAATTCTACCGATCCATCAAATTGACCATTTTTTAGACGAACACATTATGCTACAAATGATATACCAAATTAAAGTGCAATCATAATGCTCTAAAATGATGAATAATTGACTGTCATAGAATGTAAACAGTCAAAGTTATTCACAACCATATCGGAACCTCAAATTACCGCCTTTTTAAACCTGGGAAAATAATTCTACCGATCTATCCAATTGGCTATTTTCTAAAAATACATTATGCAATAAATTATATACCATAACAAATGGCAATTTTAATGCTTTAAAATGGTGCATAAACGATTGTCCTAGCACGAAAACTGCAAAAGTTAATTGCAACCATATCGGAACCTCTGATTACTGCGTTTATTAAACATAGAACAATAATTCTACCGATCTTTAAGTGCATTCATAATGCTTTAAAATGATGCATAAATGACTGTCATAGCGTGAAAACTGTCAATGTTATTTGCAGCCATATCGGAACCTCAAATTACCGCGTTTTTAAAGCTGTGAAAATAATTCTACCGATCTCTCCAATTTTCCATTTTCTAAAAATATATTATGCAATAAATTATATACCAAAACAAATGGCAACTATAATGCAATAAAAAGATATATAAACGACTGCTATAACATGAAAACTATAAAAGATATTTGCAACCATATCGGAGCCTTAAATTACCGCATTTCTAAACCTGTACCAAGAAATATACCGATCTATCCAATTTTTGTAAAAATTCATTATGCCACAAATTATACACCAACACAAAGTGCAAATGTAATGCTTTAAAATGATGCATAAACGATTGTCCTGGCATGAAAACTGTCAAAGTTATTTGCAACCATAACGGAACCTCAAATCATAGCGTTTTTAAACATAGAACAACAATTCTACCGATCCATCAAATTTACCATTTTTTAGAAGAACACATTTTGCCACAAGTGATATACCAAGTTAAAGTACAATCGTAATGCATTAAAATGATGCATAAATGATTGTCATAGCATGAAAACTGTCAAAGTTATTCGCAACCATATCGGAACCTCAAATTACAGCCTTTTTAAACCTGGGAGAATAATTCTACCGATCTATCCAATTGACCATTTTCTAAAAATACATTATGCAATAAATTATATACCAATACAAATGGCAATTTTAATGCTTTAAAATGGTGCATAAATGACTGTCCTAGCACGAAAACTGCCAAAGTTAATTGCAACCATATCGGAAGCTCAAATTACCGCGTTTTTAAACATAGAACAATAATTCTACCGATCCATCAAATTGACCATTTTTTAGACGAACACATTATGCTACAAATGATATACCAAATTAAAGTGCAATCATAATGCTTTAAAATGATGTATAAAAGACTGTCATAGCATGAAAACTGTCAAAGTTATTCACAACCATATCGGAACCTCAAATTACCGCCTTTTTAAACCTGGAAAAATAATTCTACCGATCTATCCAATTGGCCATTTTCTAAAAATACATTATGCAATAAATTATATACCAAAACAAATGGCAATTTTAATGCATAAATGACTGTCCTTTAATATACCATATTAAAGTGCAATCATAATGCTTTAAAATGATGCATAAATGACTGTCATAGCATGAAAACTGTCAAAGTTATTTGCAACCATATCGGAACCTCAAATTACCGCGTTTTTAAACATAGAACAATAATTCTACCGATCCATCAAATTTACCATTTTTTAGACGAACACATTATGCCACAAATGATATACCAAATTAAAGTGCAATCATAATGCTTTAAAATGATGTATAAAAGACTGTCATAGCATGAAAACTGTCAAAGTTATTCACAACCATATCGGAACCTCAAATTACCGCCTTTTTAAACCTGGAAAAATAATTCTATCGATCTATCCAATTGGCCATTTTCTAAAAATACATTATGCAATAAATTATATACCAAAACAAATGGCAACTATAATGCAATAAAAAGATGTATAAACGACTGTTATAACATGAAAACTATAAAATTTATTTCCAACCATATCGGAGCCTTAAATTACCGCATTTTTAAACCTGTACCAATAAATATACCGATCTATCCAATTTTTGTAAAAATTCATTATGCCACAAATTATACACCAAAACAAAGTGCAACTGTAATGCTTTAAAATTATGCATAAATTATTGTCATAGCATGAAAACTGTTATTCACAACCATATCGGAACCTCAAATCATAGCGTTTTTAAACACAGAACAACAGTTCTACCGATCCATCGAATTTACAATTTTTTAGAAGAACACATTTTGAAACAAATGATATACAAAGTTAAAGTTTAATCGTAATGCATTAAAGTGACGCATAAATTATTGTCATAGCATGAAAACTGTCAAAGTTATTCACAACCATATCGGAACCTCAAATTACCGCCTTTTTAAACCTGGGAAAATAATTCTACCGATCTATCCAATTGTCCATTTTCTAAAAATACATTATGCAATAAATTATATACCAAAACAAATGGCAATTTTAATGCTCTAAAATGGTGCATAAATGACTGTCCTAGCACGAAAACTGCCAAAGTTAATTGCAACCATATCGGAACCTCAGATTACAGCGTTTATTAAACATAGAACAATAATTCTACCGATCTATCAAATTGACCAATTTGTAAAAACACACATTATGCAACAAATTATGTACCATATTAAAGTGCAATCATAATGCTTTAAAATGGTGCATAAATGACTGTCATAGCATGAAAACTGTCAATGTTATTTGCAACCATATCGGAACCTCAAACTACCGCGTTTTTAAAGCTGTGAAAATAATTCTACCGATCTATCCAATTGGCCATTTTCTAAAAATATATTATGGAATAAATTATATACCAAATCAAATGGCAACTATAGTGCAATAAAAAGATATATAAACGACTGTTATAACATGAAAACTGTCAAAGTTATTTGCAACCATATCGGAGCCTTAAATTACCGCATTTTTGAATCTGTACCAATAAATATACCGATCTATCCAATTTTTGTAAAAATTCATTATGCCACAAATTATACACCAAAATAAAGTGCAACTCTTATGATTTAAAATGATGCCTAAACTATTGCCCTAGCATGAAAACTGTCAATGTTATTTGCAGCCATATCGGAACCTCAAATTACCGCGTTTTTAAACATAGAACAACAATACCGATCCATCAAATTGACCATTTTTTAGACGAACACATTATGCTACAAATGATATACCAAATTAAAGTGCAATCATAATGCTCTAAAATGATGCATAATTGACTGTCATAGCATGAAAACTGTCAAAGTTATTCACAACCATATCGGAACCTCAAATTACCGCCTTTTTAAACCTGGGAAAATAATTCTACCGATCTATCCAATTGGCCATTTTCTAAAAATACATTATGCAATAAATTATATACCAAAACAAATGGCAATTTTAATGCATAAATGACTGTCCTAGCACGAAAACTGCCAAAGTTAATTGCAACCATATCGGAACCTCAGATTACTGCGTTTATTAAACATAGAACAATAATTCTACCGATCTATCAAATTGACCATTTTTTAGACGAACACATTATGCCACAAATGATATACCAAATTAAAGTGCAATCATAATGCTTTAAAATGATGCATAAATGACTGTCATAGCATGAAAACTGTCAATGTTATTTGCAACCATATCGGAACCTCAAATTATCGCGTTTTTAAACATAGAACAATAATTCTACCGATCTATCCAATTGGCCATTTTCTAAAAATATTTTATGCAATAAATTATATACCAAAACAAATGGCAACTATAATGCAATAAAAAGATATATAAACGACTGCTATAACATGAAAACTATAAAAGATATTTGCAACCATATCGGAGCCTTAAATTACCGCATTTCTAAACCTGTACCAATAAATATACCGATCTATCCAATTTTTGTAAAAATTCATTATGCCACAAATTATACACCAAAACAAAGTGCAAATGTAATGCTTTAAAATGATGCATAAACGATTGTCCTGGCATGAAAACTGTCAAAGTTATTTGCAACCATAACGGAACCTCAAATCATAGCGTTTTTAAACATAGAACAACAATTCTACCGATCCATCAAATTTACAATTTTTTAGAAGAACACATTTTGCCACAAGTGATATACCAAGTTAAAGTACAATCGTAATGCATTAAAATGATGCATAAATGATTGTCATAGCATGAAAACTGTCAAAGTTATTCGCAACCATATCGGAACCTCAAATTACAGCCCTTTTAAACCTGGGAGAATAATTCTACCGATCTATCCAATTGGCCATTTTCTAAAAATACATTATGCAATAAATTATATACCAAAACAAATGGCAATTTTAATGCTTTAAAATGGTGCATAAATGACTGTCCTAGCACGAAAACTGCCAAAGTTAATTGCAACCAAATCGGAAGCTCAAATTACCGCGTTTTTAAACCTAGAACAATAATTCTACCGATCCATCAAATTGACCATTTTTTAGACGAACACATTATGCCACAAATGATATACCAAATTAAAGTGCAATCATAATGCTTTAAAAAGATGTATAAATGACTGTCATAGCGTGAAAACTGTCAAAGTTATTCACAACCATATCGGAACCTCAAATTACCGCATTTTTAAACCTGGGAAAATAATTCTATCGATCTATCCAATTGGCCATTTTCTAAAAATACATTATGCAATAAATTATATACCAAAACAAATGGCAACTATAATGCAATAAAAAGATGTATAAACGACTGTTATAACATGAAAGCTATAAAATTTATTTGCAACCATATCGGAGCCTTAAATTACCGCATTTTTAAACCTGTACCAATAAATATACCGATCTATCCAATTTTTGTAAAAATTAATTATGCCACAAATTATACACCAAAACAAAGTGCAACTGTAATGCTTTAAAATGATGCATAAATGACTGTCATAGCATGAAAACTGTCAAAGTTATTCACAACCATATCGGAACCTCAAATTACCGCGTTTTTAAACCTGGGAAAATAATTCTACCGATTTATCTAATTGGCCATTTTCTAAAAATACATTATGCAATAAATTATATACCAAAACAAATGGCAATTTTAATGCTTTAAAATGGTGCATAAACGACTGTCCTAGCACGAAAACTGCCAAAGTTAATTGCAACCATATCGGAACCTCAGATTACAGCGTGTATTAAACATAGAACAATAATTCTACCGATCTCCCAAATTGACCAATTAGTAAAAACACACATTATGCTACAAATTATATACCATATTAAAGTGCAATCACAATGCTTTAAAATGATGCATAAATGACTGTCATAGCATGAAAACTGTCAATGTTATTTGCAACCATATCGGAACCTCAAATTACCGCCTTTTTAAAGCTGTGAAAATAATTCTACCGATCTATCCAATTGGCCATTTTCTAAAAATATATTATGGAATAAATTATATACCAAAGTAAATGGCAACTATAATGCAATAAAAAGATATATAAACGACTGTTATAACATGAAAACTGTCAAAGTTATTTGCAACCATATCGGAACCTCAAATTACCGCGTTTTTAAACGTAGAACAATAATGCTACCGATCCATCAAATTGACCATTTTTTAGACGAACACATTATGCTACAAATGATATACCAAATTAAAGTGCAATCATAATGCTCTAAAATGATGCATAATTGACTGTCATAGCATGAAAACAGTCAAAGTTATTCACAACCATATCGGAACCTCAAATTACCGCCTTTTTAAACCTGGGAAAATAATTCTACCGATCTATCCAATTGGCCATTTTCTAAAAATACATTTTGCAATAAATTATATACCAAAACAAATGGCAATTTTAATGCTTTAAAATGGTGCATAAACGACTGTCTTAGCACGAAAACTGCCAAAGTTAATTGCAACCATATCGGAACCTCAGATTACTGCGTTTATTAAACATAGAACAATAATTCTACCGATCTATCAAATTGACCAATTTGTAAAAACACACATTATGCAACAAATTATGTACCATATTAAAGTGCAATCATAATGCTTTAAAATGGAGCATAAATGACTGTCATAGCATGAAAACTGTCAATGTTATTTGCAACCATATCGGAACCTCAAACTACCGCGTTTTTAAAGCTGTGAAAATAATTCTACCGATCTATCCAATTGCCCATTTTCTAAAAATATATTATGGAATAAATTATATACCAAAGCAAATGGCAACTATAGTGCAACAAAAAGATACATAAACGACTGTTATAACATGAAAACTATAAAAGTTATTTGCAACCATATCGGAGCCTTAAATTACCGCATTTTTGAACCTGTACCAATAAACATACCGATCTATTAAATTTTTGTAAAAATTCATTATGCCACAAATTATACACCAAAACAAAGTGCAACTGTAATGCTTTAAAATGATGCATAAATGACTGTCATAGCATGAAAACTGTCAAAGTTATTCACAACCATATCGGAACCTCAAATTACCGCCTTTTTAATCCTGGGAAAATAGTTCTATCGATCTATCCAATTGGCCATTTTCTAAAAATACATTATGCAATAAATTATATACCAAAACAAATGGCAATTTTAATGCATAAATGACTGTCCTAGCACGAAAACTGCCAAAGTTAATTGCAACCATATCGGAACCTCAAATTACTGCGTTTATTAAACATAGAACAATAATTCTACCGATCCATCAAATTGACCATTTTTTAGACGAACACATTATGCCACAAATGATATACCAAATTAAAGTGCAATCATAATGCTTTAAAATGATGTATAAATGACTGTCATAGCATGAAAACTGTCAAAGTTATTCACAACCATATCGGAACCTCAAATTACCGCCTTTTTAATCCTGGGAAAATAGTTCTATCGATCTATCCAATTGGCCATTTTCTAAAAATATATTATGGAATAAATTATATACCAAAGCAAATGGCAACTATAATGAAATAAAAAGATATATAAACGACTGTTATAACATGAAAACTATAAAAGTTATTTGCAACCATATCGGAGCCTTAAATTACCGCATTTTTGAACCTGTACCAATAAATATACCGATCTATCCAATTTTTGTAAAAATTCATTATGCCACAAATTATACACCAAAACAAAGTGCAACTGTAATGCTTTAAAATGATGCATAAACGATTGTCCTGGCATGAAAACTGTCAAAGTTATTTGCAACCATATCGGAAACTCAAATTACCGCGTTTTTAGACATAGAACAATAATGCTACCGATCCATCAAATTGACCATTTTTTAGACAAACACATTATGCTACAAATGATATACCAAATTAAAGTACAATCATAATGCTTTAAAATGATGCATAAATGACTGTCATAGCATGAAAACTGTCAAAGTTGTTCGCAACCATATCGGAACCTCAAATTACAGCCTTTTTAAACCTGGGAGAATAATTCTACCGATCTATCCAATTGGCCATTTTCTAAAAATACATTATGCAATAAATTATATACCAAAACAAGTGGCAATTTTAATGCTTTAAAATGGTGCATAAATGACTGTCCTAGCACGAAAACTGCCAAAGTTAATTGCAACCATATCGGAAGCTCAAAATACCGCGTTTTTAAACATAGAACAATAATTCTACCGATCCATCAAATTGACCATTTTTAAGACGAACACACTATGCTACAAATGATATACCAAATTAAAGTACAATCATAATGCTTTAAAATGATGCATAAATGACTGTCATATCATGAAAACTGTCAAAGTTATTCACAACCATATCGGAACCTCAAATTACCGCCTTTTTAAACCTGGGAAAATAATTCTACCGATCTATCCAATTGGCCATTTTCTAAAAATACATTATGCAATAAATTATATACCAAAACAAATGGCAATTTTAATGCATAAACGACTGTCCTAGCACGAAAACTGCCAAAGTTAATTGCAACCATATCGGAACCTCAAATTACTGCGTTTATTAAACATAGAACAATAATTCTACCGATCTATCAAATTGACCATTTTTTAGACGAACACATTATGCCACAAATGATATACCAAATTAAAGTGCAATCATAATGCTTTAAAAAGATGTATAAATGACTGTCATAGCGTGAAAAAAAAAAAAAAGTTATTCACAACCATATCGGAACCTCAAATTACCGCATTTTTAAACCTGGGAAAATAATTCTATCGATCTATCCAATTGGCCATTTTCTAAAAATACATTATGCAATAAATTATATACCAAAACAAATGGCAACTATAATGCAATAAAAAGATGTATAAACGACTGTTATAACATGATACTATAAAATTTATTTGCAACCATATCGGAACCTTAAATTACCGCATTTCTAAACCTGTACCAATAAATATACCGATCTATCCAATTTTTGTAAAAATTCATTATGCCACAAATTATACACCAAAACAAAGTGCAACTGTAATGCTTTAAAATGATGCATAAATGACTGTCATAGCATGAAAACTGTCAAAGTTATTCACAACCATATCGGAACCTCAAATTACCGCGTTTTTAAACCTGGGAAAATAATTCTACCGATTTATCTAATTGGCCATTTTCTAAAAATACATTATGCAATAAATTATATACCAAAACAAATGGCAATTTTAATGCTTTAAAATGGTGCATAAACGACTGTCCTAGCACGAAAACTGCCAAAGTTAATTGCAACCATATCGGAACCTCAGATTACAGCGTGTATTAAACATAGAACAATAATTCTACCGATCTCCCAAATTGACCAATTAGTAAAAACACACATTATGCTACAAATTATATACCATATTAAAGTGCAATCACAATGCTTTAAAATGATGCATAAATGACTGTCATAGCATGAAAACTGTCAATGTTATTTGCAACCAT
Organism: Lucilia sericata; assembly: GCF_015586225.1. Taxonomy (NCBI): domain Eukaryota; kingdom Metazoa; phylum Arthropoda; class Insecta; order Diptera; family Calliphoridae; genus Lucilia; species Lucilia sericata. Next base: position 193,547 of record NW_023994673.1, on the reverse strand, counting down.
ATCGGAACCTCAAATTACCGCCTTTTTAAAGCTGTGAAAATAATTCTACCGATCTATGCAATTGGCCATTTTCTAAAAATATATTATGGAATAAATTATATACCAAAGCAAATGGCAACTATAATGCAATAAAAAGATATATAAACGACTGTTATAACATGAAAACTGTCAAAGTTATTTGCAACCATATCGGAACCTCAAATTACCGCGTTTTTAAACGTAGAACAATAATGCTACCGATCCATCAAATTGACCATTTTTTAGACGAACACATTATGCTACAAATGATATACCAAATTAAAGTGCAATCATAATGCTCTAAAATGATGCATAATTGACTGTCATAGCATGAAAACAGTCAAAGTTATTCACAACCATATCGGAACCTCAAATTACCGCCTTTTTAAACCTGGGAAAATAATTCTACCGATCTATCCAATTGGCCATTTTCTAAAAATACATTATGCAATAAATTATATACCAAAACAAATGGCAATTTTAATGCTTTAAAATGGTGCATAAACGACTGTCTTAGCACGAAAACTGCCAAAGTTAATTGCAACCATATCGGAACCTCAGATTACTGCGTTTATTAAACATAGAACAATAATTCTACCGATCTATCAAATTGACCAATTTGTAAAAACACACATTATGCAACTGTCATAGCATGAAAACTGTCAAAGTTATTCACAACCATATCGGAACCTCAAATTACCGCGTTTTTAAACCTGGGAAAATAATTCTACCGATCTATCCAATTGGCCATTTTCTAAAAATATATTATGGAATAAATTATATACCAAAGCAAATGGCAACTATAATGAAATAAAAAGATATATAAACGACTGTTATAACATGAAAACTATAAAAGTTATTTGCAACCATATCGGAGCCTTAAATTACCGCATTTTTGAACCTGTACCAATAAATATACCGATCTATCCAATTTTTGTAAAAATTCATTATGCCACAAATTATACACCAAAACAAAGTGCAACTGTAATGCTTTAAAATGATGCATAAACGATTGTCCTGGCATGAAAACTGTCAAAGTTATTTGCAACCATATCGGAACCTCAAATTACCGCGTTTTTAGACATAGAACAATAATGCTACCGATCCATCAAATTGACCATTTTTTAGACGAACACATTATGCTACAAATGATATACCAAATTAAAGTACAATCATAATGCTTTAAAATGATGCATAAATGACTGTCATAGCATGAAAACTGTCAAAGTTGTTCGCAACCATATCGGAACCTCAAATTACAGCCTTTTTAAACCTGGGAGAATAATTCTACCGATCTATCCAATTGGCCATTTTCTAAAAATACATTATGCAATAAATTATATACCAAAACAAATGGCAATTTTAATGCATAAACGACTGTCCTAGCACGAAAACTGCCAAAGTTAATTGCAACCATATCGGAACCTCAAATTACTGCGTTTATTAAACATAGAACAATAATTCTACCGATCCATCAAATTGACCATTTTTTAGACGAACACATTATGCCACAAATGATATACCAAATTAAAGTGCAATCATAATGCTTTAAAATGATGTATAAATGACTGTCATAGCATGAAAACTGTCAAAGTTATTCACAACCATATCGGAACCTCAAATTACCGCCTTTTTAATCCTGGGAAAATAGTTCTATCGATCTATCCAATTGGCCATTTTCTAAAAATATATTATGGAATAAATTATATACCAAAGCAAATGGCAACTATAATGAAATAAAAAGATATATAAACGACTGTTATAACATGAAAACTATAAAAGTTATTTGCAACCATATCGGAGCCTTAAATTACCGCATTTTTGAACCTGTACCAATAAATATACCGATCTATCCAATTTTTGTAAAAATTCATTATGCCACAAATTATACACCAAAACAAAGTGCAACTGTAATGCTTTAAAATGATGCATAAGCGATTGTCCTGGCATGAAAACTGTCAAAGTTATTTGCAACCATATCGGAAACTCAAATTACCGCGTTTTTAGACATAGAACAATAATGCTACCGATCCATCAAATTGACCATTTTTTAGACGAACACATTATGCTACAAATGATATACCAAATTAAAGTACAATCATAATGCTTTAAAATGATGCATAAATGACTGTCATAGCATGAAAACTGTCAAAGTTGTTCGCAACCATATCGGAACCTCAAATTACAGCCTTTTTAAACCTGGGAGAATAATTCTACCTATCTATCCAATTGGCCATTTTCTAAAAATACATTATGCAATAAATTATATACCAAAACAAATGGCAATTTTAATGCTTTAAAATGGTGCATAAATGCACGAAAACTGCCAAAGTCAATTGCAACCATATCGGAAGCTCAAAATACCGCGTTTTTAAACATAGAACAATAATTCTACCGATCCATCAAATTGACCATTTTTTACACGAACACATTATGCTACAAATTATATACCAAATTAAGTACAATCATAATGCTTTAAAATGATGCATAAATGACTGTCATAGCATGAAAACTGTCAAAGTTATTCGCAACCATATCGGAACCTCAAATTACAGCCTTTTTAAACCTGGGAGAATAATTCTACCGATCTATCCAATTGGCCATTTTCTAAAAATACATTATGCAATAAATAATATACCAAAACAAGTGGCAATTTTAATGCTTTAAAATGGTGCATAAATTACTGTCCTAGCACGAAAACTGCCAAAGTTAATTGCAACCATATCGGAAGCTCAAATTACCGCGTTTTTAAACATAGAACAATAATTCTACCGATCCATCAAATTGACCATTTTTTAGACGAACACACTATGCTAAAAATGATATACCAAATTAAAGTACAATCATAATGCTTTAAAATGATGCATAAATGACTGTCATATCATGAAAACTGTCAAAGTTATTCACAACCATATCGGAACCTCAAATTACCGCCTTTTTAAACCTGGGAAAATAATTCTACCGATCTATCCAATTGGCCATTTTTTAAAAATACATTATGCAATAAATTATATACCAAAACAAATGGCAATTTTAATGCATAAACGACTGTCCTAGCACGAAAACTGCCAAAGTTAATTGCAACCATATCGGAACCTCAAATTAGTGCGTTTATTAAACATAGAACAATGAAAACAAGTGGCAATTTTAATGCTTTAAAATGGTGCATAAATTACTGTCCTAGCACGAAAACTGCCAAAGTTAATTGCAACCATATCGGAAGCTCAAATTACCGCGTTTTTAAACATAGAACAATAATTCTACCGATCCATCAAATTGACCATTTTTTAGACGAACACACTATGCTAAAAATGATATACCAAATTAAAGTACAATCATAATGCTTTAAAATGATGCATAAATGACTGTCATATCATGAAAACTGTCAAAGTTATTCACAACCATATCGGAACCTCAAATTACCGCCTTTTTAAACCTGGGAAAATAATTCTACCGATCCATCCAATTGGCCATTTTCTAAAAATACATTATGCAATAAATTATATACCAAAACAAATGGCAATTTTAATGCATAAACGACTGTCCTAGCACGAAAACTGCCAAAGTTAATTGCAACCATATCGGAACCTCAAATTACTGCGTTTATTAAACATAGAACAATAATTCGATCCATCAAATTGACCATTTTTTAGACGAACACATTATGCCACAAATGATATACCAAATTGTGAGGGTGACAATTTTCGCTAAAATTTTTAGTGATTTTCTTTCATTTATTTGGTATAGAATTATTAGTTTTACAAATTTTTAGTTTGAGTGTAGAGTAGTTTTTTTTTTTTTTTATTTTTATTTTATTTTCATTTAGTAGGCTTTAATTTCATAGAAATTTAATTGTCTAAATTTTGTTAAATTTTCATAAAACAAATAAAAATATTTCAATTGTTTGGTTGTGATACGGTGAATTTTTTTGTTTAAATTTGACCATAATTCGATTTTGTACCAACTTATAGAAAAATCCATATTCTGATTTGTGAAAAGTATTAATTAAACTATAAAGAATTGATTGAACTTAATTTCGTGGGTTGGTTGTTACCTTGTGAATTATATATTCGTGGGAGAGTCTTTGTCTTTCGAACCTATATGGTTCGATTATACCAGCTTTGCATATAAAGAGCGCAACATATTCTTTTGTTTTGGATCATCTAGCCGATTGATAATAAAGTGTTCATCTTGAAATCTGACCTGATGAGGATTTCTTTTACAATCTCTCAAGGCATTTGGTCATATATATACCTATTAGTAAACTGATTATTATGGATAGTTCCAATTTTTTACTCAACTACAACATTATTACAAACTAATTACGATTGAATATTTATTTACAAGTCTTCATCAAGCTCAATTTTCGTGGTGTTAAATATTATTCAGAATTAGAAATAGGGTGACCGGATTTTATTATAATCGGTTATTTTTTTTTGGTGATTATACTTAATTCTAAATAATTAAACTAACTATTTAATCTTTAATATTCAATATTTAATTTGTATTTTCTTCTTTAATTAATTTTTTTAACTTCGGTTTTGAATAATTTTTTTTATATATAAATTTTTAAACTTTTTATAAAGTAAATGTAACTTTTTGTTAATTTTTGTCATTATATCTTACGGTCACCTTAATTAATGTTTATATAAATTAATGTAAATCCTAAAAATATGCTACACTAAAATTACACTTTAAACACTTAGTCAATTCCAACACCTAATCACAATTCATTACCTATAATGTGGATTGTATCTTAAATAGTTAATAAACACTTCATTTTTGATACAATCCATACATAATTATCTAAATAATACTATCCCAACTCATATAAACTATAATAATTGTGAGTGTTATCATAAACCGTCACCTGTCATCCGGCGCCTGCTGACATCGATGGATAATAAACAAATGTAAGTTGGATTTTGATTTTATTGTTTCATTATCAGTCATTTTAAATCCACTCTCAATTTTAAATACACACATACATACTTATAAAGTAATATGAACAAAATTACCATTATATTAATTTTTCATTTTGCAACCAGAGTTGCCAATGCACATTAATTTGTATGTCATTAATATTTAATTTAATATATTAAATGTTCATATTATTTTTATTACAAAATTCCTAAATTTGATAATTTAATATTATAACATTTTGAATACAAAGTCACCTTATATCATGATATTTTCTCAAATAATTTCTTTTGAATAGAATTTCAATATAAAATTTCCATTTGCCTAAATTAAGGTGACCACCTTTGATTTTTTTAAATACATATATGTATGTAATAAAATTTAATTAAACTAATTCATTTAACTTTAACTTTACTTAATTATTATCATAATTTAATTTTAATAAATATTACAATATATAATTATAATATTCAATATGAAATCATAAATTTTGTTTATTATCATGAAAAGTTAAGTCAAGGGTATGCGTTAGGTTGATTTAGTTAATTTTTTTGTTTATTTTTATTGGGCTGACAATCAACTCTAATATTTGTCAGCATGGAGGGAGGGCTTTGGAAGAGTGTAGCAAATACCATCAACAGCTACACTAATACCTTTACCGCATCTTCTTCATCTCTTGTCTTTGTGGATCATTTATTTAAGTAGCTACCTAAAGTAAAGTCTATGTAATTGATTCATTTATAGTATTTTTTTTTTTTTTTTGATATGAGAACACACGTCACCCCCCCACCGACGAGCACGGCCGTAATATTAGGTAGCATCGTTCTCATAAACAAACCACCTTATGACAGAATCGTTACAGAGATTTTTGGCGCCCAACGTGGGGCCTCAGTTATCGTGTTTTATTATAATATTCTTGTGCAATTTTCATCCAGATGCTGAGGACTCTGAATCTTTTGTGGGTAATGATTTACACAGTAGACTCTTTTACTAGCTTCTTTTCACTTTTCATTAAACTTTTGTTACATTATTTTTCGCTGTGGACTTAATTGTTTATTATAGTTATGATAATCAATTCCCGGTCTGATATTTAGTGGGTCAAAAGTTTATCAGGGTTTGGGTTCGAACTTGAGAAGTTGTTCTGGTGGTTATCGGATTCAATCCTCGTTTGAAACTTTCCTTTTTCTTTCCTTCTTCTAATTCTATACTTTTTCTTCAAAATTTAATTTTCGTAGTTTGATCTTTTAGTTATATGGACTTAAAGTATCTGATTTTTTTTATCGGTTACCTTCCTATAACGTAAAAATCAATCCCTAACTTCTGTTCTAGAACTTATAGTTGTTTTGGATTTGATTCTTTTGGCATTTGTCGAATGTTTCCAGCAATTATGAGTTTTCTATCTCTTTCTTTCTCTAACACTATCTTTATTTTCTTTGCGGTATAGAAAGGTTTGTTTATCTTTAGTTTTATTTTGTTTCAGTTTTAGTTTTTTTTTACCTTTTGTTTTCCCTGTATACCCTACCTATAGACTTAACCGAGTAGTGATATACATATTTCGATATTTTTGTTACGTTTGCGATATTTTGTGCGATATTCTTTCTATAGTTATATAGTTTTGTAATTCTGATAGACATTTTAACATTTCTTATTCGGATATTCGATTTCACTTAGTTGAATTTTCTTTAATTGTCAAACACCCCAGATTTTTAGATTTTTGTTGTTGTTTATATTATTATATTTATAATGCCTCTTGTGCGTAGTACTGGAAATATACCAGTAGAGGTAGATAGGGACACCGAAAACTTCCCGATTGATCAGGCAGCTGGTGGAGACGCTCAAACACCTGCTAATCCCATTCGAAGACTAATGACTCGTTTGCAAGCGCGTAGGGAGGCCATAGAACAAGAGAATGTTGAAGAAAATATTCGCCGAATAGTTGAAAATTCTTTAGAGGGATTTAGATCCGAAATGACAAACATGATTGCGGAAAGTTTTAGGAATTTGTCTTTAACCAATCGAGAACCAGTAGTAGGACAGGACAGATTAGTTCGGACTGAACAAGTAGCTTCGAGACGTACTGAAAGCGACAATGGAGATGATGGAAGCGAAACATCGAGACACCATCATAATGGACGAGACAATCGCGAAGATCGACATTTAAATACAAATTTTGATAGAAATTCGGACAGAGTTCTGAATATAATTAGAAATTGGAAGGTTCGTTTTACTGGCGATTCGTCGGAAATTACAGTAGACGAATTCATATATAGAATAAATACTTTGACGAATGCAAACCTTAGAGGCGATTTCGGACTTCTTTGTGAACACGCCCATATTCTCTTCGAAGGCAAAGCCTTAAAGTGGTTTTGGCGATTTCATCGTAGCTGCGTTGACATGGACTGGGACGATCTATGTGACGCAATGAAAAGACAATATAAGGACGACAATACAGATTTTGACATTAGGGATGACATATTACGACGGAAACAAAAACATAACGAGACCTTTGACGAATTTTATGACGCAATTATGGTTTTGTGTGACAAACTCCGTACCCCTTTGTCTGAATACGAGTTGTGTGAAACTATACAACGTAACTTGAGACCGGAGATTAGACACGACATTCTACATTTAGAAATATCTCGTGTTTCTCATTTACGTCGTGCAGTACGTAGGCACGAGAAATTTGTGAAGGATATGGCATCGACCAATTTTAACAAACGGGATTACAAAAAGACACAGGTTTCAGAGGTCGTTGTTAATAACGACGAGGACAAAATTTTAGATGAGGATGATACCGAAATTTGCATGATAGTGAAGACGGGAAAATGTTGGAACTGCGACGAAATTGGTCACAGTTTCATAGACTGTTTGGAACCACGGACTATTTTTTGTTATGGTTGTGGTGCGAAAAATGTTTTCAAACCCAAATGTCCTAATTGTTGTCTCAAACGGGGAAACGTATCGAAGGATGTCCGTGCGAAAAAGGACGGGCATCCGAAGATAAATTGAATAATTTACACAATAATGAACCTGACGAGTCTGATTTACCTGCTAATACAATTACACCTGCTATGACAAACCAATTTAAATCACCTGATAAGACAAATTGTACTGAAGCTTCACCTATTCATCCATTACGGAAACCCTATCACATTCGCCTAGAGGAATATAAAATTGCTAGAGCTAGAATTTTTAACGAATCGGATAATGTACGATTACCAACTAGATCAAGTAGAAGGCTACGTGAGTTCTATAAAAATAGGAAACAACTTGGCAAGCACACAATATCATCTTTGGTGAATAAGGAAAATGACAACCGACCTTACATTAAATTAAACTTGCGTAATAGGAACTACTTTGCACTGTTGGACAGTGGAGCTAACGTTAATGTCATAGGAGGGGAATTATGTTCGGAAATAATTGAATCTGGTGAATATAAACGGAGTATTGGTAATGTTAGGACAGCTGACGGCCAACGGCAGCGTTGTTACGGTACAGTGTTTATAGATATAGGTTACAATGGTCAGGATAAAACGATAGCATTTTTGTTAATACCGTCAATCACCCAGGATATTATATGTGGCATGGACTTTTGGGAAAAATTTAACATTCAAATTGTCACATTAGGTTCTGTTAGTGAAATCGTTTCTGACGAAGACCCGGATAAAATTCCCTTGACATTATCACAGAAACGACAATTACAAAACGTTGTGGAATATTTTCCTAATTCCGAAAGAGATGGTCTGGGTTGTACTACATTATTAGAACATAACATAGACACTGGCGACTCAAACCCCATCAAACAGAGATATTATCCAATTTCACCGGCAAGGGAAAAATTGTTATGTGGCGAGATAGATCGCATGTTACAGTTAGGCGTTATCGAAGAATGTCCGACATCTCCTTGGTCATCACCTGGTGTTTTAATTGTTAAACCAGGAAAAGTACGATTTTGCTTGGACAGTAGAAAGTTAAATTCCGTTACGAAAAAGGACGCATATCCCATTCCCAACATAGACGGACTAATTTCGAGACTTCCTCCAATTTACTATATTTCCAAAGTGGACCTAAAAGATGCATTTTGGCAAATCAAATTGGACGAAACCTCAAGACCGAAGACAGCGTTCACAGTCCCTAATCGGCCCTTGTACCAATTTACAAGAATGCCGTTTGGATTGTGCAATGCACCACAGACAATGTGTAGACTAATGGACCAAGTCATTCCGTATAATTTAAAGACGAACGTTTTCGTTTACTTGGACGACTTACTGATAATTTCGAAAGACTTTGACGAACATCTAAAACATTTAAAGGAGGTGGCGACACAACTTCGGAAAGCCAATTTGACAATAAATGTGAAGAAGAGTAGTTTCTGTCTACGTCAAGTCCAATATTTGGGTTATGTCGTTGGTGAAGGTGCATTGAAAGTGGATCACGGTAAAATTAAGGCAATTTCCCAATTTCCGGTTCCTAAAACTGTTAGACAACTCAGACAATTTCTTGGTATGTCCGGATGGTACCGTCGATTTATCGATGATTATGCTACCATTACATTTCCTATGACAGAATTGTTGTCGAAAAGAAAAGCATTCGTTTGGACAGACGAGGCACAAAAGTCATTCGAGACAATTAAAAACAAATTGACATCAGCACCCATTTTGGTACACGCGGACTTTAATAAACCCTTCATAGTCCAATGTGACGCTAGTACTTTTGGTATTGGAGCTGTTCTAGCTCAACTGGACGATAATGGCATCGAAAGGCCAATTGCATTCATGTCCCAAAAATTGAACAAGGCCCAGAGGAATTATTCCATAACGGAACTGGAGTGTTTGGCTGTCATTTTGGCAATAAAAAAGTTTAGGGCATACATTGAGGGTCATGAATTTAGGGTGATCACCGACCATGCCAGTCTCAAATGGCTCATGAGACAAAAAGATTTATCTGGTCGATTGGCAAGATGGTCCCTGAAATTACAAGGTTTCGACTTTACCATAGAACATCGAAAAGGTAAAGATAATGTTGTTCCAGATGCTTTGTCGCGTGCCTTTGATGATGATGAGACGGTTGCCGAAATCGATTTACAGATACTACCCTCTATTGATCTGAATTCACCAGCCTTTGACTCACCTGATTATACGACATTGCGTGACGAATTCTCTAAATCAGATTTACCTGATTATCGTGTAGTTGACAAATTTATATACAAGAGGACAAATTTTACCTCAGGAAACCTCGACGAATCTGATAATTGGAAACTATATGTTCCTCGAGAGTTATGTAAAGACGTTATTTTCTCAGCTCATGATGTTCCAAATGCAGCTCATGGTGGTATTGCCAAAACTGTACATCGAGTTCGACAATATTTCTACTGGCCTAAATTAGTCGCCGATGTCAAAGATTATGTTTTAAATTGTTCTTCGTGCAAGACATCGAAAGCTCCAACAACTTCACTTAAACCACCTATGGGTCAAATGGTGGAGACTGTAAGACCTCTACCACGGTTATATATTGACATAATTGGACCTTTTCCACGTACTAAAAATGGAAATATAGGAATCTTAATAATATTAGATCATTTTACAAAATTTACATTCTTGAAGCCCTTGAGGAAATTTATAACGAAACCAATTGTCGAATATCTTCGGAACGAAATATTTTGTTGTTATGGTGTTCCTGAAGTGATAATTTCAGACAACGGAAGCCAATTTAAATCATCAGAATTTAAGAAGCTGGTTGACAAATATGGTATTGAACATCAATTTACTGCAATACATAGTCCCCAATCGAACGCGAGCGAAAGGGTAAATAGATCAATAAATGAAGCTTTACGTTCTTATTGTCGTAATGATCAACGCCAGTGGGATGAGTTTTTACCAAGTGTGAATTGTGCTATCCGCAGTAGCATACATCAAACTACAGGACGAACTCCTTACGAACTTTTATTCGGACAGACAATGATAACGCATGGACAGGACTACAAAATTTTACGGAACTTGAAACTTTTAGAGGAAACGGACACTGAAATGGAAAGACAGGACAACTTTACATTACTACGTGACTCTATTCGGACAAAGATTAAAGAGGCTTATGACAGAAACGTCAAATCATACAACCTGAGATCTCGAAAACGCGAATTTAATATCGGTCAAACAGTCATTCGCCGAAATTTCGTCCAAAGTTCTTTAGCTGATAATTTTAATGCTAAATTGGCACCTATAGGTGTTAAAGCAATCGTACGGAAAAAAATTGGCAATGTAAACTATGAACTTGAGGATGTACACGGTGGTTATACGGCTGTTTATCATATTAAGGACATATGGGTATGATTTTTTTTTTTTTAATTCCAGAATACCTTGTCACCTTTTTCAGATAAAATTCTGCAGCTTGCTTTGCTTTTCATCTGTTTTGTGAGGGTGACAATTTTCGCTAAAATTTTTAGTGATTTTCTTTCATTTATTTGGTATAGAATTATTAGTTTTACAAATTTTTAGTTTGAGTGTAGAGTAGTTTTTTTTTTTTTTTTATTTTTATTTTATTTTCATTTAGTAGGCTTTAATTTCATAGAAATTTAATTGTCTAAATTTTGTTAAATTTTCATAAAACAAATAAAAATATTTCAATTGTTTGGTTGTGATACGGTGAATTTTTTTGTTTAAATTTGACCATAATTCGATTTTGTACCAACTTATAGAAAAATCCATATTCTGATTTGTGAAAAGTATTAATTAAACTATAAAGAATTGATTGAACTTAATTTCGTGGGTTGGTTGTTACCTTGTGAATTATATATTCGTGGGAGAGTCTTTGTCTTTCGAACCTATATGGTTCGATTATACCAGCTTTGCATATAAAGAGCGCAACATATTCTTTTGTTTTGGATCATCTAGCCGATTGATAATAAAGTGTTCATCTTGAAATCTGACCTGATGAGGATTTCTTTTACAATCTCTCAAGGCATTTGGTCATATATATACCTATTAGTAAACTGATTATTATGGATAGTTCCAATTTTTTACTCAACTACAACATTATTACAAACTAATTACGATTGAATATTTATTTACAAGTCTTCATCAAGCTCAATTTTCGTGGTGTTAAATATTATTCAGAATTAGAAATAGGGTGACCGGATTTTATTATAATCGGTTATTTTTTTTTGGTGATTATTCTTAATTCTAAATAATTAAACTAACTATTTAATCTTTAATATTCAATATTTAATTTGTATTTTCTTCTTTAATTAATTTTTTTAACTTCGGTTTTGAATAATTTTTTTTATATATAAATTTTTAAACTTTTTATAAAGTAAATGTAACTTTTTGTTAATTTTTGTCATTATATCTTACGGTCACCTTAATTAATGTTTATATAAATTAATGTAAATCCTAAAAATATGCTACACTAAAATTACACTTTAAACACTTAGTCAATTCCAACACCTAATCACAATTCATTACCTATAATGTGGATTGTATCTTAAATAGTTAATAAACACTTCATTTTTGATACAATCCATACATAATTATCTAAATAATACTATCCCAACTCATATAAACTATAATAATTGTGAGTGTTATCATAAACCGTCACCTGTCATCCGGCGCCTGCTGACATCGATGGATAATAAACAAATGTAAGTTGGATTTTGATTTTATTGTTTCATTATCAGTCATTTTAAATCCACTCTCAATTTTAAATACACACATACATACTTATAAAGTAATATGAACAAAATTACCATTATATTAATTTTTCATTTTGCAACCAGAGTTGCCAATGCACATTAATTTGTATGTCATTAATATTTAATTTAATATATTAAATGTTCATATTATTTTTATTACAAAATTCCTAAATTTGATAATTTAATATTATAACATTTTGAATACAAAGTCACCTTATATCATGATATTTTCTTAAATAATTTCTTTTGAATAGAATTTCAATATAAAATTTCCATTTGCCTAAATTAAGGTGACCACCTTTGATTTTTTTAAATACATATATGTATGTAATAAAATTTAATTAAACTAATTCATTTAACTTTAACTTTACTTAATTATTATCATAATTTAATTTTAATAAATATTACAATATATAATTATAATATTCAATATGAAATCATAAATTTTGTTTATTATCATGAAAAGTTAAGTCAAGGGTATGCGTTAGGTTGATTTAGTTAATTTTTTTTGTTTATTTTTATTGGGCTGACAATCAACTCTAATATTTGTCAGCATGGAGGGAGGGCTTTGGAAGAGTGTAGCAAATACCATCAACAGCTACACTAATACCTTTACCGCATCTTCTTCATCTCTTGTCTTTGTGGATCATTTATTTAAGTAGCTACCTAAAGTAAAGTCTATGTAATTGATTCATTTATAGTATTTTTTTTTTTTTTTTTGATATGAGAACACACGTCACCCCCCCACCGACGAGCACGGCCGTAATATTAGGTAGCATCGTTCTCATAAACAAACCACCTTATGACAGAATCGTTACAAAATTAAAGTGCAATCATAATGCTTTAAAATGATGTATAAATGACTGTCATAGCATGAAAACTGTCAAAGTTATTCACAACCATATCGGAACCTCAAACTACCGCGTTTTTAAAGCTGTGAAAATAATTCTACCGATCTATTCAATTGGCCATTTTCTAAAAATATATTATGGAATAAATTATATACCAAAGCAAATGGCAACTATAATGCAATAAAAAGATATATAAACGACTGCTATAACATGAAAACTATAAAAGATATTTGCAACCATATCGGAGCCTTAAATTACCGCATTTCTAAACCTGTACCAATAAATATACCGATCTATCCAATTTTTGTAAAAATTCATTATGCCACAAATTATACACCAAAACAAAGTGCAAATGTAATGCTTTAAAATGATGCATAAACGATTGTCCTGGCATGAAAACTGTCAAAGTTATTTGCAACCATAACGGAACCTCAAATCATAGCGTTTTTAAACATAGAACAACAATTCTACCGATCCATCAAATTTACAATTTCTTAGAAGAACACATTTTGCCACAAGTGATATACCAAGTTAAAGTACAATCGTAATGCATTAAAATGATGCATAAATGATTGTCATAGCATGAAAACTGTCAAAGTTATTCGCAACCATATCGGAACCTCAAATTACAGCCTTTTTAAACCTGGGAGAATAATTCTACCGATCTATCCAATTGGCCATTTTCTAAAAATACATTATGCAATAAACTATATACCAAAACAAATGACAAGTTTTATGCTTTAAAATGGTGCATAAATGACTGTCCTAGCACGAAAACTGCCAAAGTTAATTGCAACCATATCGGAAGCTCAAATTACCGCGTTTTTAAACATTGAACAATAATTCTACCGATCCATCAAATTGACCATTTTTTAGACGAACACATTATGCTACAAATGATATACCAAATTAAAGTACAATCATAATGCTTTAAAATGATGCATAAATGACTGTCATAGCATGAAAACTGTCAAAGTTATTCACAACCATATCGGAGCCTCAAATTACCGCTTTTTTAAACCTGGGAAAATAATTCTACCGATCTATCCAATTGGCCATTTTCTAAAAATACATTATGCAATAAATTATTTTCCAAAACAAATGGCAACAATAATGCATAAACGACTGCCATAGCACGAAAGCTGCCAAAGTTAATTGCAACCATATCGGAACCACAGATTACTGCGTTTATTAAACATAGAACAATAATTCTACCGATCTATCAAATTGACCAATTTGTAAAAACACACATTATGCTACAAATGATATACCATATTAAAGTGCAATCATAATGCTTTAAAATGATGCATAAATGACTGTCATAGCGTGAAAACTGTCAATGTTATTTGCAGCCATATCGGAACCTCAAATTACCGCCTTTTTAAAGCTGTGAAAATAATTCTACCGATCTATCCAATTGGCCATTTTCTAAAAATATATTATGCAATAAATTATATACCAAAACAAATGGCAATTTTAATGCATAAACGACTGTCCTAGCACGAAAACTGCCAAAGTTAATTGCAACCATATCGGAACCTCAGATTACTGCGTTTATTAAACATAGAACAATAATTCTACCGATCTATCAAATTGACCAATTTGTAAAAACACACATTATGCTACAAATGATATACCATATTAAAGTGCAATCATAATGCTTTAAAATGATGCATAAATGACTGTCATAGCATGAAAACTGTCAATGTTATTTGCAACCATATCGGAACCTCAAATTACCGCGTTTTTAAACATAGAACAATAATTCTACCGATCCATCAAATTTACCATTTTTTAGACGAACACATTATGCCACAAATGATATACCAAATTAAAGTGCAATCATAATGCTTTAAAATGATGTATAAATGACTGTCATAGCATGAAAACTGTCAAAGTTATTCACAACCATATCGGAACCTCAAATTACCGCCTTTTTAATCCTGGGAAAATAGTTCTATCGATCTATCCAATTGGCCATTTTCTAAAAATACATTATGCAATAAATTATATACCAAAACAAATGGCAACTATAATGCAATAAAAAGATGTATAAACGACTGTTATAACATGAAAACTATAAAAGTTATTTGCAACCATATCGGAGCCTTAAATTACCGCATTTTTAAACCTGTACCAATAAATATACCGATCTATCCAATTTTTGTAAAAATTCATTATGCCACAAATTATACACCAAAACAAAGTGCAACTGTAATGCTTTAAAATGATGCATAAATGACTGTCATAGCATGAAAACTGTCAAAGTTATACACAACCATATCGGAACCTCAAATTACCGCGTTTTTAAACCTGGGAAAATAATTCTACCGATTTATCTAATTGGCCATTTTCTAAAAATACATTATGCAATAAATTATATACCAAAACAAATGGCAATTTTAATGCTTTAAAATGGTGCATAAACGACTGTCCTAGCACGAAAACCGCCAAAGTTAATTGCAACCATATCGGAACCTCAGATTACAGCGTTTATTAAACATAGAACAATAATTCTACCGATCTCCCAAATTGACCAATTAGTAAAAACACACATTATGCTACAAATGATATACCATATTAAAGTGCAATCACAATGCTTTAAAATGATGCATAAATGACTGTCATAGCATGAAAACTGTCAATGTTATTTGCAACCATATCGGAACCTCAAATTACCGCCTTTTTAAAGCTGTGAAAATAATTCTACCGATCTATCCAATTGGCCATTTTCTAAAAATATATTATGGAATAATTTATATACCAAAGCAAATGGCAACTATAATGCAATAAAAAGATATATAAACGACTGTTATAACATGAAAACTATAAAAGATATTTGCAACCATATCGGAGCCTTAAATTACCGCATTTCTAAACTTGTACCAATAAATATACCGATCTATCCAATTTTGTAAAAATTCATTATGCCACAAATTATACACCAAAACAAAGTGCAACTGTAATGCTTTAAAATGATGCATAAACGATTGTCCTGGCATGAAAACTGCCAAAGTTATTTGCAATCATATCGAAACCTCAAATTACCGCGTTTTTAAACATAGAAAATAATTCTACCGATCCATCAAATTGACCATTTTTTAGACGAACACATTATGCTACAAATGATATACCAAATTAAAGTGCAATCATAATGCTCTAAAATGATGCATAAATGACTGTCATAGCATGAAAACAGTCAAAGTTATTCACAACCATATCGGAACCTCTAATTACCGCCTTTTTAAACCTGGGAAAATAATTCTACCGATCTATCCAATTGGCCATTTTCTAAAAATACATTATGCAATAAATTATATACCAAAACAAATGGCAATTTCAATGCTTTAAAATGGTGCATAAACGACTGTCCTAGCACGAAAACTGCCAAAGTTAATTGCAACCATATCGGAACCTCAGATTAGTGCGTTTATTAAACATAGAACAATAATTCTACCGATCTATCAAATTGACCAATTTGTAAAAACACACATTATGCAACAAATTATGTACCAAATTAAAGTGCAATCATAATGCTCTAAAATGATGCATAATTGACTGTCATAGCATGAAAACTGTCAATGTTATTTGCAACCATATCGGAACCTCAAACTACCGCGTTTTTAAAGCTGTGACAATAATTCTACCGATCTATCCAATTGGCCATTTTCTAAAAACATACTATGGAATAAATTATATACCAAAGCAAATGGCAACTATAGTGCAATAAAAAGATATATAAACGACTGTTATAACATGAAAACTATAAAAGTTATTTGCAACCATATCGGAGCCTTAAATTACCGCATTTTTGAACCTGTACCAATAAATATACCGATCTATCCAATTTTTGTAAAAATTCATTATGCCACAAATTATACACCAAAACAAAGTGCAACTGTAATGCTTTAAAATGATGCAAAAATGACTGTCATAGCATGAAAACTGTCAAAGTTATTCACAACCATATCGGAACCTCAAATTACCGCGTTTTTAAACCTGGGAAAATAATTCTACCGATCTATCCAATTGGCCATTTTCTAAAAATATATTATGTAATAAATTATATACCAAAACAAATGGCAACTATAATGCAATAAAAAGCTATAACATGAAAACTATAAAAGATATTTGCAACCATATCGGAGCTTTAAATTACCGCATTTCTAAACCTGTACCAATAAATACACTGATCTATCCAATTTTTTAAAAATTCATTATGCCACAAATTATACACCAAAACAAAGTGCAAATGTAATGCTTTAAAATGATGCATAAACGATTGTCCTGGCATGAAAACTGTCAAAGTTATTTGCAACCATAACGGAACCTCAAATCATAGCGTTTTTAAACATAGAACAACAATTCTACCGATCCATCAAATTTACAATTTTTTAGAAGAACACATTTTGCCACAAGTGATATACCAAGTTAAAGTACAATCGTAATGCATTAAAATGATGCATAAATGATTGTCATAGCATGAAAACTGTCAAAGTTATTCGCAACCATATCGGAACCTCAAATTACAGCCTTTTTAAATCTGGAAGAATAATTCTACCGATCTATCCAATTGGCCATTTTCTAAAAATACATTATGCAATAAATTATATACCAAAACAAATGGCAATTTTAATGCTTTAAAATGGTGCATAAATGACTGTCCTAGCACGAAAACTGCCAAAGTTAAATGCAACCATATCGGAACCTCAAATTACCGCGTTTTTAAACATAGAACAATAATTCTACCGATCTATCAAATTGACCAATTGTAATGAACAAATTTACAAACAGCTAAAAAAAACTGTCTCTTTCTATTGGTCTTTGGTGCTCTAATAGATAAAGAGAACAAACGGGAGCCATTGACAATGCTAGCTGTCAGTCGGGTGGGGGGATTCTTGTTCTCCTTACCCTACTTTTAATAGAAAGAATTGTATTTGTTTACATAAATATTATTATAGACTCCCTAAAAACCTATAATAGAGTGGACCGGAAGTTGATTTGTATAAAAAAAATAGATGTAAAAGATAACCCCAATTAAAATCAACGTAAATATACGGAAAACTAACAACATCAACCAAGAAAACTGTAGTGATATTCTCCAGGATGTAATGGAGAAGAAAACGCCTCTTAACCCGCCCTACCTTTGATCTTGACGGCGAAAATATTTAAGCCAAGATCCCACATTTGCTATCCTAATCCTTCACATCAGTAAGAAAACATTTATTATCAATTTAGCTATCCATATTTAACAAATATTTATTCATTTAAAATTCATAATTTTAAAAGTTAACGAATAAATGAAAACTTTTTATAAGAAAAAGAAAATTAAAATCTTATCCTAAGATTTTTCTTAAAATATTTAAGATATGATAAACAAAACGTTAAATATAAACTAAATGAAAAAATTAAATAATAATTTATGCGAATTTATGACCAAGTGTCATATTATCTATCAATTATACGTAGGGTAATAACAAAGAAACAAAAAAACATGTATAGATATTTTTATAAAAAAGATTCTGCAACATTAATTGTTGCTAAAAAGGGTTCTGAACTTGGATTTTTTGTTTCTTAGTATTAGCTTAGTATAACAGTGATGTAACCAACTTTTTAAATTAAGAGATCATAACTAGTAAAGATAAACATTTAAATGTTGACTCACCGCAATAAAAATGTTGCGAAACACAGCTGTTGATGAGGCCTCTTCAAACGCTGCTGAAAATGTTGCTGATAATAGCAATGTCTCTTATAATTTGTAGTTAAGTGACAGGGTTGGATATAGTTGTATATACTTAAAATTAAGGGTTAACTAAATAAAGTTAAATGAAAAAGAGTTAATGATGGTGATATAAAGAACCAAAATTAAACTTCATAGTGCAATATTAGTGATTTAGGTAGCTTTAGTGTAGTTTAAGAATTTATTTTAGATTTAAGTAGCATAATTATATTTTAAATTATTTTTAACTTTTAATGTATTATTGTTGTAATTTATTTATTTGCATGCCATTTTAGCTGTAGAGGTATTTAATTATAATTTGGAGAGTATTTTATGGTTTTATTCACTTTTTATATATTTAACACTTTTTTGAAGTTTAATTTTAGTATAGTGAATTAAATAATATAGTTACAAATGATTTTTAACACTTTTTAAGGAAATGATGATGATAATGTTGATGTTGTTGTTGTTTTTCTCAATATAATAGCTCGTGGGCCAGAATTGGATGAATTTGAAGATTTTTCGGATTTGGATACAAATATTAATAATTATCTTTAATTTACTGCTTTTCTGGATAATTTTTTTCCATATAATTCTTCTTTTCACTGCACTTTTTGTTTCTTCAATTGATTGTGTTTCTCAAAAATAAAATTGCAATCTCGTGTCATTACCGCTAGTAAATGTTGCGAAGTTTCATTTGTTCAAAGAATGCTGCGAAACTCTTCTTCTTTATAAACTTCTTATAAACCCTTTATTTTGTTGTTTTCTTTTGGAATGTTTAATTGTTTTAATTTTTATTTTGTTGCTAAGATTTTTTTTATGCTTCTCATTAAACAATTATTAGCAATTACAACAGTATTGGCTAATATGATAAGGCCACTGTAGTTTTTTATAATTAAACAATTAGAAATCAAAAGAAATTCCTTTTTTGACCGATTTATTGAATTTGCTATACAAATTTAATTTAGAACAAAAAACTGGGAACCTCAAGAAGATTAATCTTAAAGAGCCAACGCATTCACAAAGGCAATTTTGTTGCAAATTTATGTGTATAAAATCTATAGAGATTTATAAAAATTTGAGTTAAGAGAAAAAGAACTATACATAATTTTAATTTCCATTTTTTTTATTTACCTTTGTATTAACGCAATAATTAACACGATTATTAAAAATACAATTTTATTATATTTTGCTTATTTAAGCACACTTTCAACAAATTATTATTAAAAAAAATGTTTAAACGTTTCTAAATTTTAATGTGGTTTCATCAAAGGTTGGATTAAAAAGAATTAATTTACATTTTTCTTTGTCCCAGAAAACCTTGTGTTGGAGTTTATTTCGGCAATTTAACGAGGTTTCCTGTCGAAGATACATGCGTCAATATGCGTTGAGATGCGTTAAATGAAAGCGTTGCCACTTTTGCATTTATAAACATATCGAACAATATTGATAAATGAAAACAACGTTAACACATGAATTTTTAAATTTATCAAACTCAAACAAAAATTTCATCAGCATTGCATCAAAATAGTTTTTTCTTGTTTTAATAAATATTTAAAGTGTTTTATTGATTGTATTGAATAAAGACCAAAAAGTGTTAAAGTAATGCATACTTAGATAAATACATAGATTAAAAAAAATATAAAATTCATAAATTTTTTAAATTAAAACAATAATACTTAAGTATATAAAAATAATAATGCTTATAAAGTAAACTAATAATTTAATTGCATACTTGTTAAGCTATCTAAAGTTTATTTTCGATAGAAAAGATAGTGGATGAAAAGAAAATTAAATTAAGAATATTAATGCTTTCGTATTTTCAATGAAAATAAAAAGTTGTTTAGTTAATTTATTTATAAAACAAAATCACTCACTACAAACCGCGTAATATTGACCCGTTGGGTGACAATATTATGAGGAAATATAATATTAAGGCCTTAAGTCTTTAGCATGATATGTGCCAATAATTTTTCCTTCCGTGTCTTCCAGAATATAGTAATTATTTCCTACCTTCTCTTTTATTTTTGCCTTAAGAAAGGATGGAGCTAATTTCGCATTAAATTTTTTCTCAAAATTGCTTTGAGCAAAGTTTCTACGAAACACAAATTGACCTACATTATATGAGATGGGCCGAGCTCTTAAATTATATTGGTTCTTGTTAATCTCATAAGCCTTAGCAATATGAGCTTGAATATCTTTACGAAGAAGTTGTAACTGATCATCTCTATGTAATTGTAATGATGGTTCGTCTAATACCTTGAGATTTTTAAGCAGTTCGTAACTACTAGCATGAGTAATCATCTCCTGACCAAATACAGCGTGGTATGGGGAACATTTTATGGCTTGATGAAAAGAATTTCTCAAAGCACAACTTATGTAACTCAGATTACTGTCCCAAAGAGTTTGATCCTTTTTTAAATATGATCGTATACCAGATATAATCGATCTATTCACTCTTTCTGAGGCATTTGATTGTGGGGAATATATTGCGGTATACATATGTTGAATGCCTAAAGAAGTCAAAAAGGAGTTAAATTCATTGGCCTTAAATTGTGATCCATTATCACTAACTAAAATTTCAGGCACACCATAAATATGAAAAATATGTTTTAAGAGAAAATCTTGAATTACGGAAGCAGTAAATTTTTTAAGGGGTTGTAGCCAATGAAATTTAGTTAAGTGATCAAGGACAATTAAAATTCCTATATGACCTTGCTTACTGCGTGGATAAGGTCCTAATATATCAACGTATAAACGCTGAAATGGTCTTGTAGATATCGTAGGATTACCAATATTGGGTCTGGTTATAAAATTTGGAGCTTTTGTTGCCTTACAAGTTTCGCATTCTTTAATGTATTTACGTACATCGCGAACTAAACCGGGCCAATAAAATTTTCGCCTAATAAGTTCTAACGTTTTAACGATACCACCATGAGCTGTGATTGGAGTGTCATGGAATCTTTGTATTATTGTATTTCGCATTTTTTCAGGGATCCATAATTTCCAGGCCTCAGACTCTTGGTCTTCATCACCTGTATAATGACAAGTTCTAATATAGACGAAAGTATCAATAACTTTTACATCCGGAAAGTTTAGTGGATTTGCATTTATCTTTTGTTTCAAGTCTAAATAGTCTTGATCATGAAAATGTCTAGAATTTAGATCTATCTCTGGTTCAGTCATTTCTAAGCTAGCCAAATCCTCACAGGGAATCCTAGATAGAGCATCAGGGACTACATTATTCTTCCCTTTCCTGTGACTTATTGAAAACTTATAACCCTGCAATCTCCAAACCCATCTTGCCAACCGTCCTGTTAAGTCTTGTTGCTTCATTAGCCAGACTAAAGAGGAATGGTCTGTTATCACTTCGAACTCTTGTAGTTCGAGATAACAACGAAATTTTTTAATTGCTTCTAGTACAGCTAAGCATTCCCTCTCAGTAACACTATAGTTACGCTGCGCGGAATTCATTTTCTTGGACATGAAGGCTATTGGTTTTTCCTCATTATTATCATCCAGTTGTATGAGCACAGCACCAATACCAAAATCGCTGGCATCACAGTGTAAGTAAAACTTTTTACTGAAATCTGGATTAGATAATATGGGAGCAGAGGTTAATAAGTCTTTTATTTCTTCAAAGGACTTTTGGGCTTCAGGAGTCCAACAGAATTTCCTTTTTGTGGACAAAACTTCGGTGATGGGGAATACAATTGAGGAAAAATTATGGATAAACCGTCTGTACCAACCGGCTAGTCCAATAAATCCTCGAACCCTGTTAAGATTGAATTTACCTTATCCGGGTCGGTTTTTATTCCACCATTACCTATAATATAGCCAAGGTAGTTGACTTCAGTCACACAAAATTTAGACTTGGAGACATTGAGCGTTAGATTGGCTTTTTTGAATTGGTCTGCGATTCGAATAAGGACAGATAAGTGGGTGTTGAAGTCTTCCGATACGATGACAAGGTCATCTAAGTATCCAAACACACAATGACGTAAATCCGCAGGTATAAGTTTATCCATTAAACGACACATTGTAGCAGGGGCATTGCATAGCCCGAAAGGCATAACAGCAAATTGGTACAATGGTCTACCGGGGACAGTGAAAGCTGTCAATGGTTTAGCCTCCTCAGACAAACCGATTTGCCAATACGCATCTTTGAGATCTAACTTCGAGATAATATTCGCTTTAGGTAACCGGGAGAAAATGCATTCTATATTGGGAAGCGGGTATGCATCCTTTTTTGTAACTTGGTTTACTTTTCTGGCATCGAGGCACAGGCGAATCTTGTTAGGTTTCACAACAAGTCTCATTGGAGAGCTCCATGGAGAAGAAGAGGGCTCTATAACACCTAACGCTAACATTCTGTCTATTTCACCAGACATGAGTTTTTCTACGGCAGGGGAAACAGGGTAAAACCTTTGTTTTACTGGCTTTGAATCGCCAACATCAATTGTATGTTCTATAAGGCTAGTACGACCTAATCCCTGTTTTTCAAAGTTAGGAAAAAACTCAATAATAGTAGCTAATTGTTGACGTTGTGTTGGGGTTAAGGGATATTCTAAATTTGAGTCTTCTGATAAACTTATGTCTTTAGACTTTTCGTGAAACAAAACCGGATTTATATCAAATAGGGAAAAAACTATATCCTGTGGATTTTCTTTCCCTGAGGCATAAACAACATTTCCAAAGATTTCCGGCGCTAAATTAAAGGCCTTCCAGAAATCTAATCCTAGAATTAGTTTCTGTGTAATGGTTGGAATAATCAAAATTTTCAATTTTCGAGTCATGTTCTGAAATGTGACATCAACAAACAAACAGCCAATAACTTTTTGTAATCTACCATCGGCAGTTTTTACACATGATTTTGAAGGGACAAATTCTTTAAATTGAGAGAAATTATAGGCAGCTAATTCGGAACCAATACATGATATGTTTGCTCCTGTATCTAAAAGACCTAATTCTTTAAAAGACAAAAACTTCACGGACGCATAATAACGTTTATCATTGTTGTTATTAATAATAGTGGATACTTTATATTTTGAAAATAATTTGCGAGTTTTGTAAAAATTACGTATACGCAATGTAGAGCGTTTTTGTTTTCTTATTGGCATTGATATAAGTGCATTACATTCAAAGATTTCTTTTCTTTTCTGTAGATAATTTTGTAGTTTTATATGGTATGGCAAAATTGGATGAAGTTTTCTAGCAATATTTTCATCTTTCGATATTATATTAGGAGGAGTGGGATTATTTAAAATGTTTTTATTTTTATTATTGGAAAAGTTATTAGACTGAAATTCAAGGGGATCTGATTTAATAAGACTTATGGGCGGTTTCGGGCAAGGTTCTGGACATTCCCGTTTTTTGAATAATTTATTTTTTTACCTGCACATTTTGCGCACTGGGGCTTGTATGTATTTTTTGTGCCACACCCATAGCAGAAAATGTTTCGGGTTTCAAGGCAATCTTCCCAGTGGTGTCCTGGTTGATCGCAGTTCCAGCATTTAAACTCAAGGTTCGTTTGCTGAACAGCGTCAACTGCTAAATCAGGAGTATTTTTCGGATCAATGAAATCCAAATCTTGAGGACCATCTACCTCAGAAACTTGTCGTCTAACTCCGATATTTGGATGAAATTTTGTAGCCATATTCTTGCGAAAATAGTCGTCACCTAACAGATGCTCTCTCATCTGAACTAGTTTTCGAAGATGAGCAATTGAATAAATTGGGACATATAATAACTCGTGTCTAATTTCGGGACGAAGGTTGCGGGTCAAAATTTCTATTAATTCGGATTCTGGAATTGGCGTTTCGAGTTTATCTAACAGGACAGAAATATTTTCATAAAAAGATTCAAATGTTTCATTAGGTTTCATTTTACGGTTTCGGATTTCTTCCTGAATATCGAAACTAGATTTGAATTCTTTGTACTGGTATTTGAGTGCTATGCAAAATTCTTTCCAATCTACAAAATCAACTTGCTTGTGATAGCGCCAATACCAGTCACGAGCTTTTCCGGCTAATAAAACATGTAAATTTTTACAAATCAAAGAAAAATCATTGTTAAAGTTTTCACGAGTTAAACTTCGAACACGGTACAAAAACTCATCGACACTGATCCCATTGGAAGAACCATCGAATTTTATGTTCCAGTTCTGGATTATCGAGGTGATCTTATCAGATCGAATAGCAAAATGTTCATCAAAAGATGTACTATTTCTAGAATTAGAACGAAACTGGTCATTATTTTGATTGGTATTTTGAGATCTAGGTGGTTGTTGAGGAATAAAATAAGGAACATTTTGAGGTTGTGTAGAAGAATTATTCTGAATTTGTATAGGTGGAATATTTGGAATTGAAACTGGTTGAACATTTGGATTTTGAGTTTGGGCTATTGAAGCTAAATTAAGATTTTGTAATAATCGTGCCACTGTATTCTCTATCATATAATTCAGTTGTGCGTAATCAAATGTCTGACTCTGTTGATTATTATGAGGAGAATTATTCACATTAGTATTCGGTGGATTTCTTTGTGGAGTGGATAAACCAAAATTTGAATTACCTTCCGCTAAAGAAGTTTGAGTATCTTGAAATAGATTTCTAGCTTGACTTCTAGTGAAATGCTTTACATGTGCATTTGCAGCACCACGGGGTCTTCTTTGCGGTTGATTTTTAGCTTTTTCCATAGGTTGTGTTTGGACTGGGAAATCAATTCTTCGAAGTTCTGACAAAGCACATGGTCTTTTGCAGTTTGGACATTCAGAAGAATTGGACAAATACGTTTCTATGCAAGAGCGATGAAATGCATGACTGCATTCAGAAATAAGCAAACATTCTTGCCCTTCACACATCCTATCATTGCAAACCTTACAGTTCTGTTCTGTAGTGTCAACAACAGACTCTGGAGCCTGTGGAGGAGGAGGTGATCTTTCCATCATTATGGTTATTAATAGTTTTCGCCAAAACAAAACCCAAAACAAAATTATTGAAATGGATCAAAGGCAAATTATCAAATTAACTAAAAGCAAACAGTGAATTCGAAAATAAAATATAATTGGAATTTCTCCAGAATAAGAAAAAAATGAAATTTTAAACTATGACTATTTTTGTCTATTTGAACAGCAAAACTTTAACTTCAAATTAATTCGATAAATAATTTGTTAGAAATTCAGTATATTTCCGATTTGAAATCAATACATTAATGTTGATTTAAATAAACAACAATTTAAATAATAATAAATATTTGTTGAATTACAAATAACGAATTATTGAGGCACAAAACCATAAAAAAAAATCTATATAGATACCAATTCGGCAAAAGAGAAAAAAAAATGTAATTTCTGTATTCAGTGTGTTTCCACAAAACTTTTAGGTATTTAATAATAAAAATATAGCCTAAAGCTTTTGCAATTTGAAGTTAAACTCAGATTATAAAAATTTAACTTATATTTACATATAAAAAAAAAAATATTTTTATCAAAACTAATTTGGAAATATGAGACGAAAACTCAATTAAAATAATCTTTCTCTTTGCAATATAATAAATAGATCTTAAATCTTTCAGATTTCTTACTATTATGATGTGAGGAAAAGGATTTAAATGTAACAGTTTTCAAATTAATAAAATGGTTGATAGAAGAAAAAAAAACTTGTCTATTGAGTTTAAAAAACTCATTTACTCTATATTCTGTTGATTTACAAACCGACATGCCAAACATTAAATAACTAAAAGAACTAGTATTATTGGACAATAAAACGCAAACAGCAAATATATTGTATTTCCGAATAAATACCAGGATGTCAATAACTAGTAAAATCCAAAAAAATATAAAATAATGTTGTTTAATAAACCGTCACAAAAGCTTTAAAGTTTAAATGAGATTCCATCTGAATATAAAAGAAATTAATGATACTCTTTGGTCAATATATTCGAACTTTTATATCCTCAAATAATTGAATATCCGAAAGAATCACAAATTTATTTATATATCAGACTTTCTCTTATCTAAAACCCAAAACCTCTATGAGTTAATGAAATTTAAATAAAAAATGATGTTTGAAGTTAGAGCAAAGAAAACTAGAATAATACTTTTCAGTACTACAACTAAGTTTTTCTTGCCCCACGTTGGGCGCCAATTTATGTAATGAACAAATTTACAAACAGCTAAAAAAAACTGTCTCTTTCTATTGGTCTTTGGTGCTCTAATAGATAAAGAGAACAAACGGGAGCCATTGACAATGCTAGCTGTCAGTCGGGTGGGGGGATTCTTGTTCTCCTTACCCTACTTTTAATAGAAAGAATTGTATTTGTTTACATAAATATTATTATAGACTCCCTAAAAACCTATAATAGAGTGGACCGGAAGTTGATTTGTATAAAAAAATAGATGTAAAACATAACCCCAATTAAAATCAACGTAAATATACGGAAAACTAACAACATCAACCAAGAAAACTGTAGTGATATTCTCCAGGATGTAATGGAGAAGAAAACGCCTCTTAACCCGCCCTACCTTTGATCTTGACGGCGAAAATATTTAAGCCAAGATCCCACATTTGCTATCCTAATCCTTCACATCAGTAAGAAAACATTTATTATCAATTTAGCTATCCATATTTAACAAATATTTATTCATTTAAAATTCATAATTTTAAAAGTTAACGAATAAATGAAAACTTTTTATAAGAAAAAGAAAATTAAAATCTTATCCTAAGATTTTTCTTAAAATATTCAAGATATGATAAACAAAACGTTAAATATAAACTAAATGAAAAAATTAAATAATAATTTATGCGAATTTATGACCAAGTGTCATATTATCTATCAATTATACGTAGGGTAATAACAAAGAAACAAAAAAACATGTATAGATATTTTTATAAAAAAGATTCTGCAACATTAATTGTTGCTAAAAAGGGTTCTGAACTTGGATTTTTTGTTTCTTAGTATTAGCTTAGTATAACAGTGATGTAACCAACTTTTTAAATTAAGAGATCATAACTAGTAAAGATAAACATTTAAATGTTGACTCACCGCAATAAAAATGTTGCGAAACACAGCTGTTGATGAGGCCTCTTCAAACGCTGCTGAAAATGTTGCTGATAATAGCAATGTCTCTTATAATTTGTAGTTAAGTGACAGGGTTGGATATAGTTGTATATACTTAAAATTAAGGGTTAACTAAATAAAGTTAAATGAAAAAGAGTTAATGATGGTGATATAAAGAACCAAAATTAAACTTCATAGTGCAATATTAGTGATTTAGGTAGCTTTAGTGTAGTTTAAGAATTTATTTTAGATTTAAGTAGCATAATTATATTTTAAATTATTTTTAACTTTTAATGTATTATTGTTGTAATTTATTTATTTGCATGCCATTTTAGCTGTAGAGGTATTTAATTATAATTTGGAGAGTATTTTATGGTTTTATTCACTTTTTATATATTTAACACTTTTTTGAAGTTTAATTTTAGTATAGTGAATTAAATAATATAGTTACAAATGATTTTTAACACTTTTTAAGGAAATGATGATGATAATGTTGATGTTGTTGTTGTTTTTCTCAATATAATAGCTCGTGGGCCAGAATTGGATGAATTTGAAGATTTTTCGGATTTGGATACAAATATTAATAATTATCTTTAATTTACTGCTTTTCTGGATAATTTTTTTCCATATAATTCTTCTTTTCACTGCACTTTTTGTTTCTTCAATTGATTGTGTTTCTCAAAAATAAAATTGCAATCTCGTGTCATTACCGCTAGTAAATGTTGCGAAGTTTCATTTGTTCAAAGAATGCTGCGAAACTCTTCTTCTTTATAAACTTCTTATAAACCCTTTATTTTGTTGTTTTCTTTTGGAATGTTTAATTGTTTTAATTTTTATTTTGTTGCTAAGATTTTTTTTATGCTTCTCATTAAACAATTATTAGCAATTACAACAGTATTGGCTGTAGTTTTTTATAATTAAACAATTAGAAATCAAAAGAAATTCCTTTTTTGACCGATTTATTGAATTTGCTATACAAATTTAATTTAGAACAAAAAACTGGGAACCTCAAGAAGATTAATCTTAAAGAGCCAACGCATTCACAAAGGCAATTTTGTTGCAAATTTATGTGTATAAAATCTATAGAGATTTATAAAAATTTGAGTTAAGAGAAAAAGAACTATACATAATTTTAATTTCCATTTTTTTTATTTACCTTTGTATTAACGCAATAATTAACACGATTATTAAAAATACAATTTTATTATATTTTGCTTATTTAAGCACACTTTCAACAAATTATTATTAAAAAAAATGTTTAAACGTTTCTAAATTTTAATGTGGTTTCATCAAAGGTTGGATTAAAAAGAATTAATTTACATTTTTCTTTGTCCCAGAAAACCTTGTGTTGGAGTTTATTTCGGCAATTTAACGAGGTTTCCTGTCGAAGATACATGCGTCAATATGCGTTGAGATGCGTTAAATGAAAGCGTTGCCACTTTTGCATTTATAAACATATCGAACAATATTGATAAATGAAAACAACGTTAACACATGAATTTTTAAATTTATCAAACTCAAACAAAAATTTCATCAGCATTTCATCAAAATCGTTTTTTCTTGTTTTAATAAATATTTAAAGTGTTTTATTGATTGTATTGAATAAAGACCAAAAAGTGTTAAAGTAATGCATACTTAGATAAATACATAGATTAAAAAAAATATAAAATTCATAAATTTTTTAAATTAAAACAATAATACTTAAGTATATAAAAATAATAATGCTTATAAAGTAAACTAATAATTTAATTGCATACTTGTTAAGCTATCTAAAGTTTATTTTCGATAGAAAAGATAGTGGATGAAAAGAAAATTAAATTAAGAATATTAATGCTTTCGTATTTTCAATGAAAATAAAAAGTTGTTTAGTTAATTTATTTATAAAACAAAATCACTCACTACACAATTTGTAAAAACACACATTATGCTACAAATGATATACCATATTAAAGTGCAATCATAATGCTTTAAAATTATGCATAAATGTTTGTCATAGCATGAAAACTGTCAATGTTATTTGCAACCATATCGGAACCTCAAATTATCGCGTTTTTAAGCATAGAACAATAATTCTACCGATCCATCAAATTGACCATTTTTTAGACGAACACATTATGCAATAAATTATATACCAAAACAAATGGCAATTTTAATGCTTTAAAATGGTGCATAAATGACTGTCCTAGCACGAAAACTGCCAAAGTTAATTGCAACCATATCGGAACCTCAAATTACCATTTTTTAGACGAACACATTATGCCACAAATGATATACCAAATTAAAGTGCAATCATAATGCTTTAAAATGATGCATAAATGACTGTCATAGCATGAAAACTGTCAAAGTTATTCACAACCATATCGGAACCTCAAATTACCGCCTTTTTAAACCTGGGAAAATAATTCTATCGATCTATCCAATAGGCCATTTTCTAAAAATACATTATGCAATAAATTATATACTAAAACAAATGGCAACTATAATGCAATAAAAAGATGTATAAACGACTGTTATAACATGAAAACTATAAAAGTTATTTTCAACCATATCGGAGCCTTAAATTACCGCATTTTTAAACCTGTACCAATAAATATACCGATCTATCCAATTTTTGTAAAAATTCATTATGCCACAAATTATACACCAAAACAAAGTGCAACTGTAATGCTTTAAAATGATGCATAAATGACTGTCATAGCATGAAAACTGTCAAAATTATTCACAACCATATCGGAACCTCAAATTACCGCGTTTTTAAACCTGGAAAAATAATTCTACCGATCTATCCAATTGGCCATTTTCTAAAAATACATTATGCAATAAATTATATACCAAAACAAATGGCAATTTTAATGCTTTAAAATGGTGCATAAACGACTCTCCTAGCACGAAAACTGCCAAAGTTAATTGTAACCATATCGGAACCTCAGATTACTGCGTTTATTAAACATAGAACAATAATTCTACCGATCTATCAAATTGACCAATTTGTAAAAACAAACATTATGCTACAAATGATATAGCATATTAAAGTGCAATCATAATGCTTTAAAATGATGCATAAATGACTGTCATAGCGTGAAATCTGTCAATGTTATTTGCAGCCATATCGGAACCTCAAATTACCGCGTTTTTAAAGCTGTGAAAATAATTCTACCGATCTATCCAATTAGCCATTTTCTAAAAATATATTATGCAATAAATTATATACCAAAACAAATGGCAACTATAATGCAAAAAAAGGATATATAAACGACTGCTATAACATGAAAACTATAAAAGATATTTGCAGCCATATCGGAGCCTTAAATTACCGCATTTCTAAACCTGTACCAATAAATATACCGATCTATCCAATTTTTGTAAAAATTCATTATGCCACAAATTATACACCAAAACAAAGTGCAAATGTAATGCTTTAAAATGATGCATAAACGATTGTCCTGGCATGATAACTGTCAAAGTTATTTGCAACCATAACGAAACCTCAAATCATAGCGTTTTAAACATAGAACAATAATTCTACCGATCCATCAAATTGACCATTTTTTAGACGAACACATTATGCCACAAATGATATACCAAATTAAAGTGCAATCATAATGCTTTAAAATGATGCATAAATGACTGTCATAGCATGAAAACTGTCAAAGTTATTCACAACCATATCGGAACCTCAAATTACCGCCTTTTTAAACCTGGGAAAATAATTCTATCGATCTATCCAATAGGCCATTTTCTAAAAATACATTATGCAATAAATTATATACCAAAACAAATGGCAACTATAATGCAATAAAAAGATGTATAAACGACTGTTATAACATGAAAACTATAAAAGTTATTTTCAACCATATCGGAGCCTTAAATTACCGCATTTTTAAACCTGTACCAATAAATATACCGATCTATCCAATTTTTGTAAAAATTCATTATGCCACAAATTATACACCAAAACAAAGTGCAACTGTAATGCTTTAAAATGATGCATAAATGACTGTCATAGCATGAAAACTGTCAAAGTTATTCACAACCATATCGGAACCTCAAATTACCGCGTTTTTAAACCTGGGAAAATAATTCTACCGATCTATCCAATTGGCCATTTTCTAAAAATACATTATGCAATAAATTATATACCAAAACAAATGGCAATTTTAATGCTTTAAAATGGTGCATAAACGACTGTCCTAGCACTGCGTTTATTAAACATAGAACAATAATTCTACCGATCTATCAAATTGACCAATTTGTAAAAACAAACATTATGCTACAAATGATATAGCATATTAAAGTGCAATCATAATGCTTTAAAATGATGCATAAATGACTGTCATAGCATGAAATCTGTCAATGTTATTTGCAGCCATATCGGAACCTCAAATTACCGCGTTTTTAAAGCTGTGAAAATAATTCTACCGATCTATCCAATTAGCCATTTTCTAAAAATATATTATGCAATAAATTATATACCAAAACAAATGGCAACTATAATGCAAAAAAAGGATATATAAACGACTGCATAACATGAAAACTATAAAAGATATTTGCAACCATATCGGAGCCTTAAATTACCGCATTTCTAAACCTGTACCAATAAATATACCGATCTATCCAATTTTTGTAAAAATTCATTATGCCACAAATTATACACCAAAACAAAGTGCAAATGTAATGCTTTAAAATGATGCATAAACGATTGTCCTGGCATGATAACTGTCAAAGTTATTTGCAACCATAACGGAACCTCAAATCATAGCGTTTTTAAACATAGAACAACAATTCTACCGATCCATCAAATTTACAATTTTTTAGAAGAACACATTTTGCCACAAGTGATATACCAAGTTAAAGTACAATCGTAATGCATAAAATGATGCATAAATGATTGTCATAGCATGAAAACTGTCAAAGTTATTCGCAACCATATCGGAACCTCAAATTACAGCCTTTTTAAACCTGGGAGAATAATTCTACCGATCTATCCAATTGGCCATTTTCTAAAAATACATTATGCAATAAATTATATTTCAAAACAAATGGCAATTTTAATGCTTTAAAATGGTGCATAAATGACTGTCCTAGCACGAAAACTGCCAAAGTTAATTGCAACCATATCGGAAGCTCAAATTACCGCGTTTTTAAACATAGAACAATAATTCTACCGATCCATCAAATTGACCATTTTTTAGACGAACACATTATGCTACAAATGATATACCAAATTAAAGTACAATCATAATGCTTTAAAATGATGCATAAATGACTGTCATAGCATGAAAACTGTCAAAGTTATTCACAACCATATCGGAACCTCAAATTACCGCCTTTTTAAACCTGGGAAAATAATTCTACCGATCTATCCAATTGGCCATTTTCTAAAAATACATTATGCAATAAATTATATACCAAAACAAATGGCAATTTTAATGCATAAACGACTGTCCTAGCACGAAAACTGCCAAAGTTTATTAAACATAGAACAATAATGCGTTTATTAAACATAGAACAATAATTCTACCGATCTATCAAATTGACCAATTTGTAAAAACACACATTATGCTACAAATGATATACCATATTAAAGTGCAATCATAATGCTTTAAAATGATGCATAAATGACTGTCATAGCATGAAAACTGTCAATGTTATTTGCAACCATATCGGAACCTCAAATTACCGCGTTTTTAAACATAGAACAATAATTCTACCGATCCATTAAATTTACCATTTTTTAGACGAACACATTATGCCACAAATGATGTACCAAATTAAAGTGCAATCATAATGCTTTAAATTGATGTATAAATGACTGTCATAGCATGAAAACTGTCAAAGTTATTCACAACCATATCGGAACCTCAAATTACCGCCTTTTTAAACCTGGGAAAATAATTCTATCGATCTATCCAATTAGCCATTTTCTAAAAATACATTATGCAATAAATTATATACCAAATCAAATGGCATCTATAATGCAATAAAAATATGTATAAACGACTGTTATAACATGAAAACTATAAAATTTATTTGCAACCATATCGGAGCCTTAAATTACCGCATTTTTAAACCTGTACCAATAAATATACCGATCTATCCAATTTTTGTAAAAATTCATTATGCCACAAATTATACACCAAAACAAAGTGCAACTGTAATGCTTTAAAATGATGCATAAATGACTGTCATAGCATGAAAACTGTCAAAGTTATTCACAACCATATCGGAACCTCAAATTACCGCGTTTTTAAACCTGGGGAAATAATTCTACCGATTTATCTAATTGGCCATTTTCTAAAACTACATTATGCAATAAATTATATACCAAAACAAATGGCAATTTTAATGCTTTAAAATGGTGCATAAACGACTGTCCTAGCACGAAAACTGCCAAAGTTAATTGCAACCATATCGGAACCTCAGATTACAGTGTTTATTAAACATAGAACAATAATTCTACCGATCTCCCAAATTGACCAATTAGTAAAAACACACATTATGCTACAAATTATATACCATATTAAAGTGCAATCACAATGCTTTAAAATGATGCATAAATGACTGTCATAGCGTGAAAACTGTCAATGTTATTTGCAACCATATCGGAACCTCAAATTACCGCCTTTTTAAAGCTGTGAAAATAATTCTACCGATCTATCCAATTGGCCATTTTCTAAAAATATATTATGGAATAAATTATATACCAAAGCAAATGGCAACTATAATGCAATAAAAAGATATATAAACGACTGTTATAACATGAAAACTATAAAAGATATTTGCAACCATATCGGAGCCTTAAATTACCGCATTTCTAAACCTGTACCAATAAATATACCGATCTATCCAATTTTTGTAAAAATTCATTATGCCACAAATTATACACCAAAACAAAGTGCAACTGTAATGCTTTAAAATGATGCATAAACGATTGTCCTGGCATGAAAACTGTCAAAGTTATTTGCAACTATATCGGAACCTCAAATCATAGCGTTTTTAAACATAGAACAACAATTCTACCGATCCATCAAATTTACAATTTTTTAGAAGAACACATTTTGCCACAAATGATATAATAAGTTAAAGTACAATCGTAATGCATTAAAGTGAAAACTGTCAAAGTTATTCGCAACCATATCGGAACCTCAAATTACCGCCTTTTTCAACCTGGAAAAATAATTCTACCGATCTATCCAATTGACCATTTTCTAAAAATACATTATGCAATAAATTATATACCAAAACAAATGGCAATTTTAATGCTTTAAAATGGTGCATAAATGACTGTCCTAGCACGAAAACTGCCAAAGTTAATTGCAACCATATCGGAACCTCAGATTACAGCGTTTATTAAACATAGAACAAAAATTCTACCGATCTATCAAATTGACCAATTTGTAAAAACACACATTATGCAACAAATTATGTACCATATTAAAGTGCAATAATAATGCTTTAAAATGGTGCATAAATGACTGTCATAGCATGAAAACTGTCAATGTTATTTGCAACCATATCGGAACCTCAAACTACCGCGTTTTTAAAGCTGTGAAAATAATTCTACCGATCTATCCAATTGGCCATTTTCTAAAAATATATTATGGAATAAATTATATACCAAAGCAAATGGCAACTATAGTGCAATAAAAAGATATATAAACGACTGTTATAACATGAAAACTATAAAAGTTATTTGCAACAATATCGGAGCCTTAAATTACCGCATTTTTGAACCTGTACCAATAAATATACCGATCTATCCAATTTTTGTAAAAATTCATTATGCCACAAACTATACACCAAAATAAAGTGCAACTTTTATGCTTTAAAATGATGCCTAAACTATTGCCCTAGCATGAAAACTGTCAAAGTTATTTGCAACCATATCGGAACCTCAAATTACCGCCTTTTTAAACCTGGGAAAATAATTCTACCGATCTATCCAATTGGCTATTTTCTAAAAATACATTATGCAATAAATTATATACCAAAACAAATGGCAATTTTAATGCTTTAAAATGGTGCATAAACGACTATCTAGCACGAAAACTGCAAAAGTTAATTGCAACCATATCGGAACCTCAGATTACTGCGTTTATTAAACATAGAACAATAATTCTACCGATCTATCAAATTGACCAATTTGTAAAAACACACATTATGCTACAAATGATATACCATATTAAAGTGCAATCATAATGCTTTAAAATGATGCATAAATGACTGTCATAGCATGAAAACTGTCAATGTTATTTGCAACCATATCGGAACCTCAAATTATCGCGTTTTTAAACATAGAACAAAAATTCTACCGATCCATCAAATTTACCATTTTTTAGACGAACACATTATGCCACAAATGATATACCAAATTAAAGTGCAATCATAATGCTTTAAAATGATGCATAAATGACTGTCATAGCATGAAAACTGTCAAAGTTATTCACAACCATATCGGAACCTCAAATTACCGCCTTTTTAAACCTGGGAAAATAATTCTATCGATCTATCCAATAGGCCATTTTCTAAAAAACATTATGCAATAAATTATATACCAAAACAAATGGCAACTATAATGCAATAAAAAGATGTATAAACGACTGTTATAACATGAAAACTATAAAAGTTATTTGCAACCATATCGGAGCCTTAAATTACCGCATTTCTAAACCTGTACCAATAAATATACCGATCTATCCAATTTTTGTAAAAATTGATTATGCCACAAATTATACACCAAAACAAAGTGCAAATGTAATGCTTTAAAATGATGCATAAACGATTGTCCTGGCATGAAAACTGTCAAAGTTATTTGCAACCATAACGGAACCTCAAATCATAGCGTTTTTAAACATAGAACAACAATTCTACCGATCCATCAAATTTACAATTTTTTAGAAGAATACATTTTGCCACAAGTGATATACCAAGTTAAAGTACAATCGTAAAATCGTACAATCGTGCATTAAAATGATGCATAAATGATTGTCATAGCATGAAAACTGTCAAAGTTATTCGCAACCATATCGGAACCTCAAATTACAGCCTTTTTAAACCTGGGAGAATAATTCTACCGATCTATCCAATTGGCCATTTTCTAAAAATACATTATGCAATAAATTATATACCAAAACAAATGGCATTTTTAATGCATAAACGACTGTCCTAGCACGAAAACTGCCAAAGTTAATTGCAACCATATCGGAACCTCAGATTACTGCGTTTATTAAACATAGAACAACAATTCTACCGATCTATCAAATTGACCAATCTGTAAAAACACACATTATGCTACAAATTATATACCATATTAAAGTGCAATCATAATGCTTTAAAACGATGCATAAATGGCTGTCATAGCGTGAAAACTGTCAATGTTATTTGCAGCCATATCGGAACCTCAAATTACCGCGTTTTTAAAGCTGTGAAAATAATTCTACCGATCTATCCAATTGGCCATTTTCTAAAAATATATTATGCAATAAATTATATACCAAAACAAATGGCAACTATAACGCAATAAAAAGATATATAAACGACTGCTATAACATGAAAACTGTAAAAGATATTTGCAACCATATCGGAGCCTTAAATTACCGCATTTCTAAACCTGTACCAATAAATATACCGATCTATCCAATTTTTGTAAAAATTCATTATGCCACAAATTATACACCGAAACAAAGTGCAAATGTAATGCTTTAAAATGATGCATAAACGATTGTCCTGGCATGAAAACTGTCAAAGTTATTTGCAACCATAACGGAACCTCAAATCATAGCGTTTTTAAACATAGAACAACAATTCTACCGATCCATCAAATTTACAATTTTTTAGAAGAACACATTTTGCCACAAGTGATATACCAAGTTAAAGTACAATCGTAATGCATTAAAATGATGCATAAATGATTGTCATAGCATGAAAACTGTCAAAGTTATTCGCAGCCATATGGGAACCTCAAATTACAGCCTTTTTAAACCTGGAAGAATAATTCTACCGACCTATCCAATTGGCCATTTTCAAAAAATACATTATGCAATAAATTATATACCAAAACAAATGGCAATTTTAATGCTTTAAAATGGTGCATAAATGACTTTCCTAGCACGAAAACTGTCAAAGTTAATTGCAACCATATCGGAACCTCAAATTACCGCGTTTTTAAAGATAGAACAATAATTCCACCCATCAATCAAATTGACCATTTTTTAGACGAACACATTATGCCACAAATGATATACCAAATTAAAGTGCAATCATAATGCTTTAAAATGATGTATAAATGACTGTCATAGCATGAAAACTGTCAAAGTTATTCACAACCATATCGGAACCTCAAATTACCGCCTTTTTAAAGCTGTGAAAATAATTCTACCGATCTATCCAATTGGCCATTTTCTAAAAATATATTATGGAATAAATTATATACCAAAGCAAATGGCAACTATAATGCAATAAAAAGATATATAAACGACTGTTATAACATGAAAACTATAAAAGATATTTGCAACCATATCGGAGCCTTAAATTACCGCATTTCTAAACCTGTACCAATAAATATACCGATCTATCCAATTTTTGTAAAAATTCATTATGCCACAAATTATACACCAAAGCAAAGTGCAACTGTAATGTTTTAAAATGATGCTTAAACGATTGTCCTGGCATGAAAACTGTCAAAGTTATTTGCAACCATATCGGAACCTCAAATCATAGCGTTTTTAAACATAGAACAATAATTCTACCGATCCATCAAATTGACCATTTTTTAGACGAACACATTATGCTACAAATGATATACCAAATTAAAGTGCAATCATAATGCTCTAAAATGATGCATAATTGACTCTCATAGCATGAAAACAGTCAAAATTATTCACAACCATATCGGAACCTCAAATTACCGCCTTTTTAAACCTGGGAAAATAATTCTACCGATCTATCCAATTGGCCATTTTCTAAAAATACATTATGCAATTATATACCAAAACAAATGGCAATTTTAATGCTTTAAAATGGTGCATAAACGACTGTCCTAGCACGAAAACTGCCAAAGTTAATTGCAACCATATCGGAACCTCAGATTACTGCGTTTATTAAACATAGAACAATAATTCTACCGATCTCTCAAATTGACCAATTTGTAAAAACACACATTATGCTACAAATGATATACCATATTAAAGTGCAATCACAATGCTTTAAAATGATGCATAAATGACTGTCATAGCATGAAAACTGTCAATGTTATTTGCAACCATATCGGAACCTCAAATTATCGCGTTTTTTAACATAGAACAATAATTCTACCGATCTATCAAATTGACCATTTTTTAGACGAACACATTATGCCACAAATGATATACCAAATTAAAGTGCAATCATAATGCTTTATAATTAATTAATTAATAATTACCGCCTTTTTAAACCTGGGAAAATAATTCTACCGATCTATCCAATTGGCCATTTTCTAAAAATACATTATGCAATTATATACCAAAACAAATGGCAATTTTAATGCTTTAAAATGGTGCATAAACGACTGTCCTAGCACGAAAACTGCCAAAGTTAATTGCAACCATATCGGAACCTCAGATTACTGCGTTTATTAAACATAGAACAATAATTCTACCGATCTATCAAATTGACCAATTTGTAAAAACACACATTATGCTACAAATGATATACCATATTAAAGTGCAATCACAATGCTTTAAAATGATGCATAAATGACTGTCATAGCATGAAAACTGTCAAAGTTATTCACAACCATATCGGAACCTCAAATTACCGCCTTTTTAAACCTGGGAAAATAATTCTATCGATCTATCCAATTGGCCATTTTCTAAAAATACATTATGCAATAAATTATATACCAAAACAAATGGCAACAATAATGCAATAAAAAGATGTATAAACGACTGTTATAACATGAAAACTATAAAAGTTATTTGCAACCATATCGGAGCCTTAAATTATACACCAAAACAAAGTGCAACTGTAATGCTTTAAAATGATGCATAAATGACTGTCATAGCATGAAAACTGTCAAAGTTATTCACAACCATATCGGAACCTCAAATTACCGCGTTTTTAAACCTGGGAAAATAATTCTACCGATCTATCCAATTGGCCATTTTCTAAAAATACATTATGCAATAAATTATATACCAAAACAAATGGCAATTTTAATGCATAAACGACTGTCCTAGCACGAAAACTGCCAAAGTTAATTGCAACCATATCGGAAACTCAGATTACTGCCTTTATTAAACATAGAACAATAATTCTACCGATCTATCAAATTGACCAATTTGTAAAAACACACATTATGCTACAAATGATATACCATATTAAAGTGCAATCATAATGCTTTAAAATGATGCATAAATGACTGTCATAGCATGAAATCTGTCAATGTTACTTGCAACCATATCGGAACCTCAAATTACCGCGTTTTTAAACATAGAACAATAATTCTACCGATCCATCGAACGAACACATTATGCCACAAATGATTTACCAAACTAAGTGCAATCATAATGCTTTAAAATGATGTATAAATGACTGTCATAGCATGAAAACTGTCAAAGTTATTCACAACCATATCAGAACCTCAAATTACCGCCTTTTTAAACCTGGGAAAATAATTCTATCGATCTATCCAATTGGCCATTTTCTAAAAATACATTATGCAATAAATTATATACCAAAACAAATGGCAATTTTAATGCTTTTAAATGGTGCATAAACGACTGTCCTAGCGCGAAAACTGCCAAAGTTAATTGCAACCATATCGGAACCTCAGATTACTGCGTTTATTAAACATAGAACAATAATTCTACCGATCTATCAAATTGACCAATTTGTAAAAACATACATTATGCTACAAATGATATACCATATTAAAGTGCAATCACAATGCTTTAAAATGATGCATAAATGACTGTCATAGCATGAAAATTGTCAATGTTATTTGCAACCATATCGGAACCTCAAATTATCGCGTTTTTAAACATAGAACAATAATTCTACCGATCCATCAAATTGACCATTTTTTAGACGAACACATTATGCCACAAATGATATACCAAATTAAAGTGCAATCATAATGCTTTAAAATGATGCATAAATGACTGTCATAGCATGAAAACTGTCAAAGTTATTCACAACCATATCGGAACCTCAAATTACCGCGTTTTTAAACCTGGGAAAATAATTCTACCGACCTATCCAATTGGCCATTTTCAAAAAATACATTATGCAATAAATTATATACCAAAACAAATGGCAATTTTAATGCATAAACGACTGTCCTAGCACGAAAACTGCCAAAGTTAATTGCAACCATATCGGAACCTCAGATTACTGCGTTTATTAAACATAGAACAATAATTCTACCGATCTATCAAATTGACCAATTTGTAAAAACATACATTATGCTACAAATGATATACCATATTAAAGTGCAATCACAATGGTTTAAAATGATGCATAAATGACTGTCATAGCATGAAAATTGTCAATGTTATTTGCAACCATATCGGAACCTCAAATTATCGCGTTTTTAAACATAGAACAATAATTCTACCGATCCATCAAATTGACCATTTTTTAGACGAACACATTATGCCACAAATGATATACCAAATTAAAGTGCAATCATAATGCTTTAAAATGATGCATAAATGACTGTAATAGCGTGAAAACTGTCAATGTTATTTGCACCCATATCGGAACCTCAAATTACCGCGTTTTTAAAGCTGTGAAAATAATTCT
The DNA here is from genome assembly GCF_015586225.1 of Lucilia sericata. Classification (NCBI taxonomy): domain Eukaryota; kingdom Metazoa; phylum Arthropoda; class Insecta; order Diptera; family Calliphoridae; genus Lucilia; species Lucilia sericata. The sequence continues at coordinate 151,510 of NW_023994673.1, read as the reverse complement.
ACCGATCTATCCAATTGGCCATTTTCTAAAAATATATTATGCAATAAATTATATACCAAAACAAATGGCAACTATGATGCAATAAAAAGATATATAAACGACTGCTATAACATGGAAACCATAAAAGATATTTGCAACCATATCGGAACCTTAAATTACCGTATTTCTAAACCTGTACCAATAAATATACCGATCTATCCAATTTTTGTAAAAATTCATTATGCCACAAATTATACACCAAAACAAAGTGCAAACGTAATGCTTTAAAATGATGCATAAACGATTGTCCTGGCATAAAAACTGTCAAAGTTATTTGCAACCATAACGGAACCTCAAATCATAGCGTTTTTAAACATAGAACAACAATTCTACCTATCCATCAAATTGACCATTTTTTAGACGAACACATTTTGCCACAAATGATATACCAAGTTAAAGTACAATCGTAATGCATTAAAGTGATGCATAAATTATTGTCATAGCATGAAAACAGTCGAAGTTATTCGCAACCATATCGGAACCTCAAATTACCGCCTTTTTAAACCTGGGAAAATAATTCTACCGATCTATCCAATTGGCCATTTTCTAAAAATACATTATGCAATAAATTATATACCAAAACAAATGGCAATTTTAATGCTTTAAAATGGTGCATAAACGACTGTCCTAGCACGAAAACTGCCAAAGTTAATTGCAACCATATCGGAACCTCAGATTACTGCGTTTATTAAACATAGAACAATAATTCTACCGATCTATCAAATTGACCAATTTTTAAAAACACACATTATGCTACAAATGATATACCATATTAAAGTGCAATCACAATGCTTTAAAATGATGCATAAATGACTGTCATAGCATGAAAACTGTCAATGTTATTTGCAACCATATCGGAACCTCAAATTATCGCGTTTTTTAACATAGAACAATAATTCTACCGATCCATCAAATTGACCATTTTTTAGACGAACACATTATGCCACAAATGATATACCAAATTAAAGTGCAATCATAATGCTTTAAAATGATGCATAAATGACTGTCATAGCATGAAAACTGTCAAAGTTATTCACAACCATATCGGAACCTCAAATTAATGCCTTTTTAAACCTGGGAAAATAATTCTATCGATCTATCCAATTGGCCATTTTCTAAAAATACATTATGCAATAAATTATATACCAAAACAAATGGCAACAATAATGCAATAAAAAGATGTATAAACGACTGTTATAACATGAAAACTATAAAAGTTATTTGCAACCATATCGGAGCCTTAAATTATACACCAAAACAAAGTGCAACTGTAATGCTTTAAAATGATGCATAAATGACTGTCATAGCATGAAAACTGTCAAAGTTATTCACAACCATATCGGAACCTCAAATTGCCGCGTTTTTAAACCTGGGAAAATAATTCTACCGACCTATCCAATTGGCCATTTTCAAAAAATACATTATGCAATAAATTATATACCAAAACAAATGGCAATTTTAATGCATAAACGACTGTCCTAGCACGAAAACTGCCAAAGTTAATTGCAACCATATCGCAACCTCAGATTACTGCGTTTATTAAACATAGAACAATAATTCTACCGATCTATCAAATTGACCAATTTGTAAAAACACACATTATGCTACAAATGATATACCATATTAAAGTGCAATCATAATGCTTTAAAATGATGCATAAATGACTGTCATAGCATGAAAACTGTCAATGTTATTTGCAACCATATCGGAACCTCAAATTACCGCGTTTTTAAACATAGAACAATAATTCTACCGATCCATCAAATTTACCATTTCTTAGACGAACACATTATGCCACAAATGATATACCAAATTAAAGTGCAATCATAATGCTTTAAAATGATGTATAAATGACTGTCATAGCATGAAAACTGTCAAAGTTATTCACAACCATATCGGAACCTAAAATTACCGCCTTTTTAAACCTGGGAAAATAATTCTATCGATCTATCCAATTGGCCATTTTCTAAAAATACATTATGCAATAAATTATATACCAAAACAAATGGCAACTATAATGCAATAAAAAGATGTATAAACGACTGTTATAACATGAAAACTATAAAATTTATTTGCAACCATATCGAAGCCTTAAATTACCGCATTTTTAAACCTGTACCAATAAATATACCGATCTATCCAATTTTTGTAAAAATTCATTATGCCACAAATTATACACCAAAACAAAGTGCAACTGTAATGCTTTAAAATGATGCATAAATGACTGTCATAGCATGAAAACTGTCAAAGTTATTCACAACCATATCGGAACCTCAAATCATAGCGTTTTTAAACATAGAACAACAATTCTACCGATCCATCGAATTTACAATTTTTTAGAAGAACACATTTTGCCACAAATGATATACCAAGTTAAAGTACAATGGTAATGCATTAAAGTGACGCATAAATTATTGTCATAGCATGAAAACTGTCAAAGTTATTCGCAACCATATCGGAACCTCAAATTACCGCCTTTTGAACCTGGGAAAATAATTCTACCGATCTGTCCAATTGGCCATTTTCTAAAAATACATTATGCAATAAATTATATACCAAAACAAATGGCAATTTTAATGCTTTAAAATGGTGCATAAATGACTGTCCTAGCACGAAAACTGCCAAAGTTAATTGCAACCATATCGGAACCTCAGATTACAGCGTTTATTAAACTTAGAACAATAATTCTACCGATCTATCAAATTGACCAATTTGTAAAAACACACATTATGCAACAAATTATGTACCATATTAAAGTGCAATCATAATGCTTTAAAATGGTGCATAAATGACTGTCATAGCATGAAAACTGTCAATGTTATTTGCAACCATATCGGAACCTCAAACTACCGCGTTTTTAAAGCTGTGAAAATAATTCTACCGATCTATCCAATTGGCCATTTTCTAAAAATATATTATGGAATAAATTATATACCAAAGCAAATGGCAACTATAGTGCAATAAAAAGATATATAAACGACTGTTATAACATGAAAACTATAAAAGTTATTTGCAACCATATCGGAGCCTTAAATTACCGCATTTCTAAACCTGTACCAATAAATATACCGATCTATCCAATTTTTGTAAAAATTCATTATGTCACAAATTATACACCAAAATAAAATGCAACTCTTATGCTTTAAAATGATGCCTAAACTATTGCCCTAGCACGAAAACTGTCAAAGTTATTTGCAACCATATCGGAACCTCAAATTACCGCGTTTTTAAACATAGAACAATAATTCTACCGATCCATCAAATTGACCATTTTTTAGACGAACACATTATGCCACAAATGATATACCAAATTAAAGTGCAATTATAATGCTTTAAAATGATGCATAAATGACTGTCATAGCATGAAAACTGTCAATGTTAATTGCAACCATATCGGAACCTCAAATTACCGCCTTTTTAAACCTGGGAAAATAATTCTACCGATCTATCCAATTGGCCATTTTCTAAAAATACATTATGCAATAAATTATATACCAAAACAAATGGCAATTTTAATGCTTTAAAATGGTGCATAAACGACTGTCCTAGCACGAAAACTGCCAAAGTTAATTGCAACCATATCGGAAAATCAAATTACCGCGTTTTTAAGCATTGAACAATAATTCTACCGATCCATCAAATTGACCATTTTTTAGACGAACACATTATGCCACAAATGATATACCAAATTAAAGTGCAATCATAATGCTTTAAAATGATGCATAAATGACTGTCATAGCATGAAAACTGTCAATGCTATTTGCAACCATATCCGAACCTCAAATTATCGCGTTTTTAAACATAGAACAATAATTCTACCGATCTATCCAATTGGCCATTTTCTAAAAATAAATTATGCAATAAATTATATACCAAAACAAATGGCAACTATAATGCAATAAAAAATGTATAAACGACTGTTATAACATGAAAACTATAAAAGTTATTTGCAACCATATCGGAGCCTTAAATTACCGCATTTTTAAACCGGTACCAATAAATATACCGATCTATCCAATTTTTGTAAAAATTCATTGTGCCACAAATTATACACCAAAACAAAGTGCAACTGTAATGCTTTAAAATGATGCATAAATTACTGTCATAGCATGAAAACTGTCAAAGTTATTCACAACCATATCGGAACCTCAAATCATAGCGTTTTTAAACATAGAACAACAATTCTACCGATCCATCGAATTTACAATTTTTTAGAAGAACACATTTTGCCACAAATGATATACCAAGTTAAAGTACAATGGTAATGCATTAAAGTGACGCATAAATTATTGTCATAGCATGAAAACTGTCAAAGTTATTCGCAACCATATCGGAACCTCAAATTACCGCCTTTTGAACCTGGGAAAATAATTCTACAGATCTGTCCAATTGGCCATTTTCTAAAAATACATTATGCAATAAATTATATACCAAAACAAATGGCAATTTTAATGCTTTAAAATGGTGCATAAATGACTGTCCTAGCACGAAAACTGCCAAAGTTAATTGCAACCATATCGGAACCTCAGATTACAGCGTTTATTAAACATAGAACAATAATTCTACCGATCTATCAAATTGACCAATTTATGTACCAAATTATGTACCATATTAAAGTGCAATCATAATGCTTTAAAATGGTGCATAAATGACTGTCATAGCATGAAAACTGTCAATGTTATTTGCAACCATATCGGAACCTCAAACTACCGCGTTTTTAAAGCTGTGAAAATAATTCTACCGATCTATCCAATTGGCCATTTTCTAAAAATATATTATGGAATAAATTATATACCAAAGCAAATGGCAACTATAGTGCAATAAAAAGATATATAAACGACTGTTATAACATGAAAACTATAAAAGTTATTTGCAACCATATCGGAGCCTTAAATTACCGCATTTCTAAACCTGTACCAATAAATATACCGATCTATCCAATTTTTGTAAAAATTCATTATGCCACAAATTATACACAAAAATAAAGTGCAACTCTTATGCTTTAAAATGATGCCTAAACTATTGCCCTAGCATGAAAACTGTCAAAGTTATTTGCAACCATATCGGAACCTCAAATTACCGCGTTTTTAAACATAGAACAATAATTCTACCGATCCATCAAATTGACCATTTTGTAGACGAACACATTATGCTACAAATGATATACCATATTAAAGTGCAATCATAATGCTCTAAAATGATGCATAATTGACTGTCATAGCATGAAAACAGTCAAAGTTATTCACAACCATATCGGAACCTCAAATTACCGCCTTTTTAAACCTGGGAAAATAATTCTACCGATCTATCCAATTGGCCATTTTCTAAAAATACATTATGCAATAAATTATATACCAAAACAAATGGCAATTTTAATGCTTTAAAATGGTGCATAAACGACTGTCCTAGCACGAAAACTGCCAAAGTTAATTGCAACCATATCGGAACCTCAGATTACAGCGTTTATTAAACATAGAACAATAATTCTACCGATCTATCAAATTGACCAATTTGTAAAAACACACATTATGCAACAAATTATGTACCATATTAAAGTGCAATCATAATGCTTTAAAATGGTGCATAAATGACTGTCATAGCATGAAAACTGTCAATGTTATTTGCAACCATATCGGAACCTCAAATTACCGCCTTTTTAAAGCTGTGAAAATAATTCTACCGATCTATCCAATTGGCCATTTTCTAAAAATATATTATGGAATAAATTATATACCAAAGCAAAGATATATAAACGACTGTTATAACATGAAAACTAAAAAAGTTATTTGCAACCATATCGGAGCCTTAAATTACCGCATTTCTAAACCTGTACCAATAAATATACCGATCTATCCAATTTTTGTAAAAATTCATTATGCCACAAATTATACACCAAAATAAAATGCAACTCTTATGCTTTAAAATGATGCCTAAACTATTGCCCTAGCATGAAAACTGTCAAAGTTATTTGCAACCATATCGGAACCTCAAATTACCGCGTTTTTAAACATAGAACAATAATTCTACCGATCCATCAAATTGACCATTTTTTAGACGAACACATTATGCTACAAATGATAAACCAAATTAAAGTGCAATCATAATGCTCTAAAATGATGCATAATTGACTGTCATAGCATGAAAACTGTCAATGTTATTTGCAACCATATCGGAACCTCAAATTATCGCGTTTTTAAACATAGAACAATAATTCTACCGATCTATCCTATTGGCCATTTTCTAAAAATACATTATGCAATAAATTATATACCAAAACAAATGGCAACTATAATGCAATGAAAAGATGTATAAACGACTGTTATAACATGAAAACTATAAAATTTATTTGCAACCATATCGAAGCCTTAAATTACCGCATTTTTAAACCTGTACCAATAAATATACCGATCTATCCAATTTTTGTAAAAAAATTGTGCCACAAATTATACACCAAAACAAAGTGCAACTGTAATGCTTTAAAATGATGCATAAATTACTGTCATAGCATGAAAACTGTCAAAGTTATTCACAACCATATCGGAACCTCAAATCATAGCGTTTTTAAACATAGAACAACAATTCTACCGATCCATCGAATTTACAATTTTTTAGAAGAACACATTTTGCCACAAATGATATACCAAGTTAAAGTAAAATCATAATGCATTAAAGTGACGCATAAATTATTGTCATAGCATGAAAACTGTCAAAGTTATTCGCAACCATATCGGAACCTCAAATTACCGCCTATTGAACCTGGGAAAATAATTCTACCGATCTGTCCAATTGGCCATTTTCTAAAAATACATTATGCAATAAATTATATACCAAAACAAATGGCAATTTTAATGCTTTAAAATGGTGCATAAATGACTGTCCTAGCACGAAAACTGCCAAAGTTAATTGCAACCATATCGGAACCTCAGATTACAGCGTTTATTAAACTTAGAACAATAATTCTACCGATCTATCAAATTGACCAATTTGTAAAAACACACATTATGCAACAAATTATGTACCATATTAAAGTGCAATCATAATGCTTTAAAATGGTGCATAAATGACTGTCATAGCATGAAAACTGTCAATGTTATTTGCAACCATATCGGAACCTCAAACTACCGCGTTTTTAAAGCTGTGAAAATAATTCTACCGATCTATCCAATTGGCCATTTTCTAAAAATATATTATGGAATAAATTATATACCAAAGCAAATGGCAACTATAGTGCAATAAAAAGATATATAAACGACTGTTATAACATGAAAACTATAAAAGTTATTTGCAACCATATCGGAGCCTTAAATTACCGCATTTCTAAACTTGTACCAATAAATATACCGATCTATCCAATTTTTGTAAAAATTCATTATGCCACAAATTATACACCAAAATAAAGTGCAACTCTTATGCTTTAAAATGATGCCTAAACTATTGCCCTAGCATGAAAACTGTCAAAGTTATTTGCAACCATATCGGAACCTCAAATTACCGCGTTTTTAAACATAGAACAATAATTCTACCGATCCATCAAATTGACCATTTTTCAGACGAACACATTATGCTACAAATGATATACCAAATTAAAGTGCAATCATAATGCTCTAAAATGATGCATAATTGACTGTCATAGCATGAAAACTGTCAATGTTATTCACAACCATATCGGAACTTCAAATTACCGCCTTTTTAAACCTGGGAAAATAATTCTACCGATCTATCCAATTGGCCATTTTCTAAAAATACATTATGCAATAAATTATATACCAAAACAAATGGCAATTTTAATGCTTTAAAATGGTGCATAAATGACTGTCCTAGCACGAAAACTGCCAAAGTTAATTGCAACCATATCGGAACCTCAGATTACTGCGTTTATTAAACATAGAACAATAATTCTACCGATCCATCAAATTGACCATTTTTTAGACGAACACATTATGCCACAAATGATATACCAAATTAAAGTGCAATCATAATGCTTTAAAATGATGCATAAATGACTGTCATAGCATGAAAACTGTCAATGTTATTTGCAACCATATCGGAACCTCAAATTATCGCGTTTTTAAACATAGAACAATAATTCTACCGATCTATCCAATTGGCCATTTTCTAAAAATACATTATGCAATAAATTATATACCAAAACAAATGGCAACTATAATGCAATAAAAAGATGTATAAACGACTATTATAACATGAAAACTATAAAAGTTATTTGCAACCATATCGGAGCCTTAAATTACCGCATTTTTAGACCTGTACCAATAAATATACCGATCTATCCAATTTTTGTAAAAATTAATTATGCCACAAATTATACACCAAAACAAAGTGCAACTGTAATGCTTTAAAATGATGCATAAATGACTGTCATAGCATGAAAACTGTCAAAGTTATTCACAACCATATCGGAACCTCAAATTACCGCCTTTTTAAACCTGGGAAAATAATTCTACCGATCTATCCAATTGGCCATTTTCTAAAAATACATTATGCAATAAATTATATACCAAAACAAATGGCAATTTGAATGCATAAACGACTTCTTAGCACGAAAACTGCCAAAGTTAATTGCAACCATATCGGAACCTCAGATTACTGCGTTTATTAAACATAGAACAATAATTCTACCGATCTATCAAATTGACCAATTTGTAAAAACACACATTATGCTACAAATAATATACCATATTAAAGTGCAATCATAATGCTTTAAAATGATGCATAAATGACTATCATAGCGTGAAAACTGTCAATGTTATTTGCAGCCATATCGGAACCTCAAATTACCGCCTTTTTAAAGCTGTGAAAATAATTCTACCGATCTATCCAATTGGCCATTTTCTAAAAATATATTATGCAATAAATTATATACCAAAACAAATGGCAACTATAATGCAATAAAAAGATATATAAACGACTGCTATAACATGAAAACTATAAAAGATATTTGCAACCATATCGGAGCCTTAAATTACTGCATTTCTAAATCTGTACCAATAAATATACCGATCTATCCAATTTTTGTAAAAATTCATTATGCCACAAATTATTCACCAAAACAAAGTTCAAATGCAATGCTTTAAAATGATGCATAAACGATTGTCCTGGCATGAAAACTGTCAAAGTTATTTGCAACCATATCGGAACCTCAAATCATAGCGTTTTTAAACATAGAACAACAATTCTACCGATCCATCAAATTTACAATTTTTTAGAAGAACACATTTTGCCACAAGTGATATACCAAGTTAAAGTACAATCGTAATGCATTAAAATGATGCATAAATGATTGTCATAGCATGAAAACTGTCAAAGTTATTCGCAACCATATCGGAACCTCAAATTACAGCCTTTTTAAACCTGGGAGAATAATTCTACCGATCTATCCAATTGGCCATTTTCTAAAAATACATTATGCAATAAATTATATACCAAAACAAATGGCAATTTTAATGCTTTAAAATGGTGCATAAATGACTGTCCTAGCACGAAAACTGCCAAAGTTAATTGCAACCATATCGGAAGCTCAAATTACCGCGTTTTTAAACATAGAACAATAATTCTACCGATCCATCAAATTGACCATTTTTTAGACGAACACATTATGCTACAAATGATATACCAAATTAAAGTACAATCATAATGCTTTAAAATGATGCATAAATGACTGTCATAGCATGAAAACTGTCAAAGTTATTCACAACCATATCGGAACCTCAAATTACCGCCTTTTTAAACCTGGTAAAATAATTCTACCGATCTATCCAATTGGCCATTTTCTAAAAATACATTATGCAATAAATTATATACCAAAACAAATGGCAATTTTAATGCATAAACGACTGTCCTAGCACGAAAACTGCCAAAGTTAATTGCAACCATATCGGAACCTCAGATTACTGCGTTTATTAAACATAGAACAATAGTTCTACCGATCTATCAAATTGACCAATTTGTAAAAGCACACATTATGCTACAAATGATATACCATATTAAAGTGCAATCACAATACTTTAAAATGATGCATAAATGACTGTCATAGCATGAAAACTGTCAATGTTATTTGCAACCATATCGGAACCTCAAATTACCGCGTTTTTAAACCTGGGAAAATAATTCTATCGATCTATCCAATTGGCCATTTTCTAAAAATACATTATGCAATAAATTATATACCAAAACAAATGGCAACTATAATGCAATAAAAAGATGTATAAACGACTGTTATAACATGAAAACTATAAAATTTATTTGCAACCATATCGGAGCCTTAAATTACCGCATTTTTAAACCTGTACCAATAAATATACCGATCTATCCAATTTTTGTAAAAATTCATTATGCCACAAATTATACACCAAAACAAAGTGCAACTGTAATGCTTTCATATGATGCATAAATGACTGTCATAGCATGAAAACTGTCAAAGTTATTCACAACCATATCGGAACCTCAAATTACAGCGTTCTTAAACCTGGAAAAATAATTCTACCGATTTATCTAATTGGCCATTTTCTAAAAATACATTACGCAATAAATTATATACCAAAACAAATGGCAATTTTAATGCTTTAAAATGGTGCATAAACGACTGTCGTAGCACGAAAACTGTCAAAGTTATTCACAACCATATCGGAACCTCAAATTACCGCCTTTTTAAACCTGGGAAAATAATTCTATCGATCTATCCAATTGGCCATTTTCTAAAAATACATTATGCAATAAATTATATACCAAAACAAATGGCAACTATAATGCAATAAAAAGATATATAAACGACTGCTATAACATGAAAACTATAAAAGATATTTGCAACCATATCGGAGCCTTAAATTAGCGCATTTCTAAACCTGTACCAATAAATATACCGATCTATCCAATTTTTGTAAAAATTCATTATGCCACAAATTATATACCAAAACAAAGTGCAAATGTAATGCTTTAAAATGATGCATAAACGATTGTCCTGGCATGAAAACTGTCAAAGTTATTTGCAACCATAACGGAACCTCAAATCATAGCGTTTTTAAACATAGAACAACAATTCTACCGATCCATCAAATTTACAATTTTTTAGAAGAACACATTTTGCCACAAGTGATACACCAAGTTAAAGTACAATCGTAATGCATTAAAATGATGCATAAATGATTGTCATGGCATGAAAACTGCCAAAGTTATTCGCAACCATATCGGAACCTCAAATTACAGCCTTTTTAAACCTTGGAGAATAATTCTACCGATCCGATGTACCATATTAAAGTGCAATCATAATGCTTTAAAATGGTGCATAAATGACTGTCATAGCATGAAAACTGTCAAAGTTATTCGCAACCATATCGGAACCTCAAATTACCGCCTTTTTAAACCTGGGAAAATAATTCTACCGATCTATCCAATTGGCCATTTTCTAAAAATGCATTATGCAATAAATTATATACCAAAACAAATGGCAATTTTAATGCTTTAAAATGGTGCATAAACTAGCACGAAAACTGCCAAAGTTAATTGCAACCATATCGGAACCTCAGATTACAGCGTTTATTAAACATAGAACAATAATTCTACCGATCTATCAAACTGACCAATTTGTAAAAACACACATTATGCAACAAATTATGTACAATATTAAAGTGCAATCATATTGCTTTAAAATGGTGCATAAATGACTGTCATAGCATGAAAACTGTCAATGTTATTTGCAACCATATCGGAGCCTTAAATTACCGCATTTTTGAACCTGTACCAATAAATATACCGATCTATCCAATTTTTGTAAAAATTCATTATGCCACAAATTATACACTACAACAAATTGCAAATGTAATGCTTTAAAATGATGCATAAACGATTGTCCTGGCATGAAAACTGTCAAAGTTATTTGCAACCATAACGGAACCTCAAATTATAGCGTTTTTAAACATAGAACAACAATTCTACCGATCCATCAAATTTACAATTTTTCAGAAGAACACATTTTGCCACAAGTGATATACCAAGTTAAAGTACAATCGTAATGCATTAAAATGATGCATAAATGACTGTCATAGCATGAAAACTGTCAATGTTATTTGCAACCATATCGGAACCTCAAATTACCGCCTTTTTAAAGCTGTGAAAATAATTCTACCGATCTATCCAATTGGCCATTTTCTAAAAATATATTATGGAATAAATTATATACCAAAGCAAATGGCAACTATAATGCAATAAAAAGATATATAAACGACTGTTATAACATGAAAACTATAAAAGTTATTTGCAACCATATCGGAACCTCAGATTACTGCGTTTATTAAACATAGAACAATAATTCTACCGATCTATCAAATTGACCAATTTGTAAAAACACACATTATGCTACAAATGATATACCATATTAAAGTGCAATCATAATGCTTTAAAATGATGCATAAATGACTGTCATAGCATGAAAACTGTCAATGTTATTTGCAACCATATCGGAACCTCAAATTATCGCGTTTTTAAACATAGAACAATAATTCTACCGATCCATCAAATTGACCATTTTTTAGACGAACACATTATGCCACAAATGATATACCAAATTAAAGTGCAATCATAATGCTTTAAAATGATGCATAAATGACTGTCATAGCATGAAAACTGTCAAAGTTATTCACAACCATATCGGAACCTCAAATTACCGCCTTTTTAAACCTGGGAAAATAATTCTATCGATCTATCCAATTGGCCATTTTCTAAAAATACATTATGCAATAAATTATATACCAAAACAAATGGCAACTATAATGCAATAAAAAGATGTATAAACGACTGTTATAACATGAAAACTATAAAAGTTATTTGCAACCATATCGGAGCCTTAAATTACCGCATTTTTAAACCTGTACCAATAAATATACCGATCTATCCAATTTTTGTAAAAATTCATAATGCCACAAATTATACACCAAAACAAAGTGCAACTGTAATGCTTTAAAATGATGCATAAACGATTGTCCTGGCATGAAAACTGTCAAAGTTATTTGCAACCATATCGGAACCTCAAATCATAGCGTTTTTAAACATAGAACAACAATTCTATCGATCCATCGAATTTACAATTTTTTAGAAAAACACATTTTGCCACAAATGATACACCAAGTTAAAGTACAATCGCAATGCATTAAAGTGATGCATAAATTATTGTCATAGCATGAAAACTGTCAAAGTTATTCGCAACCATATCGGAACCTCAAATTACCGCCTTTTTAAACCTGGGAAAATAATTCTACCGATCTATCCAATTGGCCATTTTCTAAAAATACATTATGCAATAAATTATATACCAAAACAAATGGCAATTTTAATGCTTTAAAATGGTGCATAAACGACTGTCCTAGCACGAAAACTGCCAAAGTTAATTGCAACCATATCGGAACCTCAGATTACTGCGTTTATTAAACATGGAACAATAATTCTACCAATCTATCAAATTGACCAATTTGTAAAAACACACATTATGCTACAAATGATATACCATATTAAAGTGCAATCATAATGCTTTAAAATGATGCATAAATGACTGTCATAGCATGAAAACTGTCAATGTTATTTGCAACCATATCGGAACCTCAAATTATAGCGTTTTTAAACATAGAACAATAATTCTACCGATCCATCAAATTGACCATTTTTTAGACCACAAATGATATACCAAATTAAAGTGCAATCATAATGCATTAAAATGATGCATAAATGACTGTCATAGCATGAAAACTGTCAAAGTTATTCACAACCATATCGGAACCTCAAATTACCGCCTTTTTAAACCTGGGAAAATAATTCTATCGATCTATCCAATTGGCCATTTTCTAAAAATACATTATGCAATAAATTATATACCAAAACAAATGGCAACTATAATGCAATAAAAAGATGTATAAACGACTGTTATAACATGAAAACTATAAAAGTTATTTGTCAATGTTATTTGCAACCATATCGGAAACTCAAACTACCGCGTTTTTAAAGCTGTGAAAATAATTCTACCGATCTATCCAATTGGCCATTTTCTAAAAATATATTATGGAATAAATTATATACCAAAGCAAATGGCAACTATAGTGCAATAAAAAGATATATAAACGACTGTTATAACATGAAAACTATAAAAGTTATTTGCAACCATATCGGAGCCTTAAATTACCGCATTTTTGAACCTGTACCAATAAATATACCGATCTATCCGATTTTTGTAAAAATTCATAATGCCACAAATTATACACCAAAATAAAGTGAAACTCTTATGCTTTAAAATGATGCCTAAACTATTGCCCTAGCATGAAAACTGTCAAAGTTATTTGCAACCATATCGGAACCTCAAATTACCGCGTTTTTAAACATAGAACAATAATACTTATCCATCAAATTGACCATTTTTTAGACGAACGCATTATGCTACAAATGATATACCAAATTAAAGTGCAATCATAATGCTCTAAAATGATGCATAATTGACTGTCATAGCATGAAAACAGTCAAAGTTATTCACAACCATATCGGAACCTCAAATTACCGCCTTTTTAAACCTGGGAAAATAACACTACCGATCTATCCAATTGGCCATTTTCTAAAAATACATTATACAATATATTATATACCAAAACAAATGGCAATTTTAATGCTTTAAAATGGTGCATAAATGACTGTCCTAGCACGAAAACTGCCAAAGTTAATTGCAACCATATCGGAAGCTCAAATTACCGCGTTTTTAAACATAGAACAATGATTCTACCGATCCATCAAATTGACCATTTTTTAGACGAACACATTATGCTACAAATGATATACCAAATTAAAGTACAATCATAATGCTTTAAAATGATGCATAAATGACTGTCATAGCATGAAAACTGTCAAAGTTATTCGCAACCATATAGGAACCTCAAATTACCGCCTTTTTAAACCTGGAAAAATAATTCTATCGATCTATCCAATTGGCCATTTTCTAAAAATACATTATGCAATAAATTATATACCAAAACAAATGGCAACTATAATGCAATAAAAAGATGTATAAACGACTGTTATAACATGAAAACTATAAAAGTTATTTGCAACCATATCGGAGCCTTAAATTACCGCATTTTTAAACCTGTACCAATAAATATACCGATCTATCCAATTTTTGTAAAAATTCATAATGCCACAAATTATACACCAAAACAAAGTGCAACTGTAATGCTTTAAAATGATGCATAAACGATTGTCCTGGCATGAAAACTGTCAAAGTTATTTGCAACCATATCGGAACCTCAAATCATAGCGTTTTTAAACATAGAACAACAATTCTATCGATCCATCGAATTTACAATTTTTTAGAAAAACACATTTTGCCACAAATGATACACCAAGTTAAAGTACAATCGCAATGCATTAAAGTGATGCATAAATTATTGTCATAGCATGAAAACTGTCAAAGTTATTCGCAACCATATCGGAACCTCAAATTACCGCCTTTTTAAACCTGGGAAAATAATTCTACCGATCTATCCAATTGGCCATTTTCTAAAAATACATTATGCAATAAATTATATACCAAAACAAATGGCAATTTTAATGCTTTAAAATGGTGCATAAACGACTGTCCTAGCACGAAAACTGCCAAAGTTAATTGCAACCATATCGGAACCTCAGATTACTGCGTTTATTAAACATGGAACAATAATTCTACCAATCTATCAAATTGACCAATTTGTAAAAACACACATTATGCTACAAATGATATACCATATTAAAGTGCAATCATAATGCTTTAAAATGATGCATAAATGACTGTCATAGCATGAAAACTGTCAATGTTATTTGCAACCATATCGGAACCTCAAATTATAGCGTTTTTAAACATAGAACAATAATTCTACCGATCCATCAAATTGACCATTTTTTAGACCACAAATGATATACCAAATTAAAGTGCAATCATAATGCATTAAAATGATGCATAAATGACTGTCATAGCATGAAAACTGTCAAAGTTATTCACAACCATATCGGAACCTCAAATTACCGCCTTTTTAAACCTGGGAAAATAATTCTATCGATCTATCCAATTGGCCATTTTCTAAAAATACATTATGCAATAAATTATATACCAAAACAAATGGCAACTATAATGCAATAAAAAGATGTATAAACGACTGTTATAACATGAAAACTATAAAAGTTATTTGTCAATGTTATTTGCAACCATATCGGAACCTCAAACTACCGCGTTTTTAAAGCTGTGAAAATAATTCTACCGATCTATCCAATTGGCCATTTTCTAAAAATATATTATGGAATAAATTATATACCAAAGCAAATGGCAACTATAGTGCAATAAAAAGATATATAAACGACTGTTATAACATGAAAACTATAAAAGTTATTTGCAACCATATCGGAGCCTTAAATTACCGCATTTTTGAACCTGTACCAATAAATATACCGATCTATCCGATTTTTGTAAAAATTCATAATGCCACAAATTATACACCAAAATAAAGTGAAACTCTTATGCTTTAAAATGATGCCTAAACTATTGCCCTAGCATGAAAACTGTCAAAGTTATTTGCAACCATATCGGAACCTCAAATTACCGCGTTTTTAAACATAGAACAATAATACTTATCCATCAAATTGACCATTTTTTAGACGAACGCATTATGCTACAAATGATATACCAAATTAAAGTGCAATCATAATGCTCTAAAATGATGCATAATTGACTGTCATAGCATGAAAACAGTCAAAGTTATTCACAACCATATCGGAACCTCAAATTACCGCCTTTTTAAACCTGGGAAAATAACACTACCGATCTATCCAATTGGCCATTTTCTAAAAATACATTATACAATATATTATATACCAAAACAAATGGCAATTTTAATGCTTTAAAATGGTGCATAAATGACTGTCCTAGCACGAAAACTGCCAAAGTTAATTGCAACCATATCGGAAGCTCAAATTACCGCGTTTTTAAACATAGAACAATGATTCTACCGATCCATCAAATTGACCATTTTTTAGACGAACACATTATGCTACAAATGATATACCAAATTAAAGTACAATCATAATGCTTTAAAATGATGCATAAATGACTGTCATAGCATGAAAACTGTCAAAGTTATTCGCAACCATATAGGAACCTCAAATTACCGCCTTTTTAAACCTGGAAAAATAATTCTACCGATCTATCCAATTGGCCATTTTCTTAAAATACATTATGCAATAAATTATCTACCAAAACAAATGGCAATTTTAATGCATAAACGACTGTCCTAGCACGAAAACTGCCAAAGTTAATTGCAACCATATCGGAACCTCAGATTACTGCGTTTATTAAACATAGAACAATAATTCTACCGATCTATCAAATTGACCAATTTGTAAAAACATACATTATGCTACAAATGATATACCATATTAAAGTGCAATCATAATGCTTTAAAATGATGCATAAATGACTGTCATAGCATGAAAACTGTCAATGTTATTTGCAACCATATCGGAACCTCAAATTATCGCGTTTTTAAACATAGAACAATAATTCTACCGATCCATCAAATTGACCATTTTTTAGACGAACACATTATGCCACAAATGATATACCAAATTAAAGTGCAATCATAATGCTTTAAAATTATGCATAAATGACTGTCATAGCATGAAAACTGTCAATGTTATTCACAACCATATCGGAACCTCAAATTACCGCCTTTTTAAACCTGGGAAAATAATTCTATCGATCTATCCAATTGGCCATTTTCTAAAAATACATTATGCAATAAATTATATACCAAAACATATGGCAATTTTAATGCATAAACGACTGATCTAGCACGAAAACTGCCAAAGTTAATTGCAACCATATCGGAACCTCAGATTACAGCGTTTATTAAACATAGAACAATATTTCTACCGATCTATCAAATTGACCAATTTGTAAAAACACACATTATGCAACAAATTATGTACCATATTAAAGTGCAATCATAATGCTTTAAAATGGTGCATAAATGACTGTCATAGCATGAAAACTGTCAATGTTATTTGCAACCATATCGGAACCTCAAACTACCGCGTTTTTAAAGCTGTGAAAATAATTCTACCAATCTATCCCATTGGCCATTTTCTAAAAATATATTATGGAATAAATTATATATCAAAGCAAATGGCAACTATAGTGCAATAAAAAGATATATAAACGACTGTTATAACATGAAAACTATAAAAGTTATTTGCAACCATATCGGAGCCTTAAATTACCGCATTTTTGAACCTGTACCAATAAATATACCGATCTATCCAATTTTTGTAAAAATTCATTATGCCACAAATTATACACCAAAATAAAGTGCAACTCTTATGCTTTAAAATGATGCCTAAACTATTGCCCTAGCATGAAAACTGTCAAAGTTATTTGCAACAATATTGGAACCTCAAATTACCGCGTTTCTAAACATAGAACAATAATTCTACCGATCCATCAAATTGACCATTTTTTAGACGAACACATTATGCTACAAATGATATACCATATTAAAGTGCAATCATAATGCTCTAAAATGATTCATAATTGACTGTCATAGCATGAAAACAGTCAAAGTTATTCACAGCCATATCGGAACCCCAAATTACCGCCTTTTTAAACCTGGGAAAATAATTCTACCGATCTATCCAATTGGCCATTTTCTAAAAATACATTATGCAATAAATTATATACCAAAACAAATGGCAATTTTAATGCTTTAAAATGGTGCATAAACGACTGTCCTAGCACGAAAACTGCCAAAGTTAATAACAACCATATCGGAACCTCAGATGACTGCGTTTATTAAATATAGAACAATAATTCTACCGATCTATCAAATTGACCAATTTGTAAAAACACACATTATGCTACAAATGATATACCATATTAAAGTGCAATCATAATGCTTTAAAATGATGCATAAATGACTGTCATAGCATGAAAACTGTCAATGTTATTTGCAACCATATCGGAACCTCAAATTATCGCGTTTTAAACATAGAACAATAATTCTACCGATCCATCAAATTGACCATTTTTTAGACGAACACATTATGCCACAAATGATATACCAAATTAAAGTGCAATCATAATGCTTTAAAATTATGCATAAATGACTGTCATAGCATGAAAACTGTCAAAGTTATTCACAACCATATCGGAACTTCAAATTACCGCCTTTTTAAACCTGGGAAAATAATTCTATCGATCTATCCAATTGGCCATTTTCTAAAAATACATTATGCAATAAATTATATACCAAAACAAATGGCAATTTTAATGCTTTAAAATGGTGCATAAACGACTGTCCTAGCACGAAAACTGCCAAAGTTAATAACAACCATATCGGAACCTCAGATGACTGCGTTTATTAAATATAGAACAATAATTCTACCGATCTATCAAATTGACCAATTTGTAAAAACACACATTATGCTACAAATGATATACCATATTAAAGTGCAATCATAATGCTTTAAAATGATGCATAAATGACTGTCATAGCTTGAAAACTGTCAAAGTTATTCACAACCATATCGGAACTTCAAATTACCGCCTTTTTAACCTGGGAAAATAATTCTATCGATCTATCCAATTGGCCATTTTCTAAAAATACATTATGCAATAAATTATATACCAAAACAAATGGCAATTTTAATGCTTTAAAACTGCCAAAGTTAATAACAACCATATCGGAACCTCAGATGACTGCGTTTATTAAATATAGAACAATAATTCTACCGATCTATCAAATTGACCAATTTGTAAAAACACACATTATGCTACAAATGATATACCATATTAAAGTGCAATCATAATGCTTTAAAATGATGCATAAATGACTGTCATAGCATGAAAACTGTCAATGTTATTTGCAACCATATCGGAACGTCAAATTATCGCGTTTTAAACATAGAACAATAATTCTACCGATCCATCAAATTGACCATTTTTTAGACGAACACATTATGCCACAAATGATATACCAAATTAAAGTGCAATCATAATGCTTTAAAATTATGCATAAATGACTGTCATAGCATGAAAACTGTCAAAGTTATTCACAACCATATCGGAACTTCAAATTACCGCCTTTTTAAACCTGGGAAAATAATTCTATCGATCTATCCAATTGGCCATTTTCTAAAAATACATTATGCAATAAATTATATACCAAAACAAATGGCAATTTTAATGCTTTAAAATGGTGCATAAACGACTGTCCTAGCACGAAAACTGCCAAAGTTAATAACAACCATATCGGAACCTCAGATGACTGCGTTTATTAAATATAGAACAATAATTCTACCGATCTATCAAATTGACCAATTTGTAAAAACACACATTATGCTACAAATGATATACCATATTAAAGTGCAATCATAATGCTTTAAAATGATGCATAAATGACTGTCATAGCTTGAAAACTGTCAAAGTTATTCACAACCATATCGGAACTTCAAATTACCGCGTTTTTAAACCTGGGAAAATAATTCTACCGATCTATCCAATTGGCCATTTTCTAAAAATACATTATGAAATAAATTATATACCAAAACAAATGGCAATTTTAATGCTTTAAAATGGTGCATAAACGACTGTCCTAGCACGAAAACTGCCAAAGTTAATAACAACCATATCGGAACCTCAGATGACTGCGTTTATTAAATATAGAACAATAATTCTACCGATCTATCAAATTGACCAATTTGTAAAAACACACATTATGCTACAAATGATATACCATATTAAAGTGCAATCATAATGCTTTAAAATGATGCATAAATGACTGTCATAGCATGAAAACTGTCAATGTTATTTGCAACCATATCGGAACCTCAAATTATCGCGTTTTTAAACATAGAACAATAATTCTACCGATCCATCAAATTGACCATTTTTTAGACGAACACATTATGCCACAAATGATATACCAAATTAAAGTGCAATCATAATGCTTTAAAATTATGCATAAATGACTGTCATAGCATGAAAACTGTCAAAGTTATTCACAACCATATCGGAACCTCAAATTACCGCGTTTTTAAACCTGGGAAAATAATTCTACCGATCTATCCAATTGGCCATTTTCTAAAAATACATTATGCAATAAATTATATACCATAACAAATGGCAATTTTAATGCATAAACGACTGTCATAGCACGAAAACTGCCAAAGTTAATTGCAACCATATCGGAACCTTAGATTACTGCGTTTATTAAACATAGAACAATAATTCTACCGATCTATCAAATTGACCAATTTGTAAAAACACACATTATGCTACAAATGATATACCATATTAAAGTGCAATCATAATGCTTTAAAATGATGCATAAATGACTGTCATAGCGTGAAAACTGTCAATGTTATTTGCAGCCATATCGGAACCTCAAATTAAAATAATTCTACCGATCTATCCAATTAGCCATTTTCTAAAAATATATTATGCAATAAATTATATACCAAAACAAATGGCAACTATAATGCAATAAAAAGATATATAAACGACTGCTATTTTGAACCTGTACCAATAAATATACCGATCTATCCAATTTTTGTAAAAATTCATTATGCCACAAATTATACACCAAAATAAAGTGCAACTCTTATGCTTTAAAATGATGCCTAAACTATTGCCCTAGCATGAAAACTGTCAAAGTTATTCGCAACCATATCGGAACCTCGGCATCGGAATCATAGCGTTTCTAAACATAGAACAATAATTCTACCGATCCATCAAATTGACCATTTTTTAGACGAACACATTATGCTACAAATGATATACCAAATTAAAGTACAATCATAATGCTTTAAAATGATGCATAAATGACTGTCATAGCATGAAAACTGTCAAAGTTATTCGCAACCATATAGGAACCTCAAATTACCGCCTTTTTAAACCTGGAAAAATAATTCTACCGATCTATCCAATTGGCCATTTTCTTAAAATACATTATGCAATAAATTAGCTACCAAAACAAATGGCAATTTTAATGCATAAACGACTGTCCTAGCACGAAAACTGCCAAAGTTAATTGCAACCATATCGGAACCTCAGATTACTGCGTTTATTAAACATAGAACAATAATTCTACCGATCTATCAAATTGACCAATTTGTAAAAAAACACATTATGCTACAAATGATATACCATATTAAAGTGCAATCATAATGCTTTAAAATGATGCATAAATGACTGTCATAGCATGAAAACTGTCAATGTTATTTGCAACCATATCGGAACCTCAAATTATCGCGTTTTTAAACATTGAACAATAATTCTACCGATCCATCAAATTGACCATTTTTTAGACGAACACATTATGCCACAAATGATATACCAAATTAAAGTGCAATCATAATGCTTTAAAATTATGCATAAATGACTGTCATAGCATGAAAACTGTCAATGTTATTCACAACCATATCGGAACCTCAAATTACCGCCTTTTTAAACCTGGGAAAATAATTCTATCGATCTATCCAATTGGCCATTTTCTAAAAATACATTATGCAATAAATTATATACCAAAACAAATGGCAACTATAATGCAATAAAAAGATATATAAACGACTGCTATTTTGAACCTGTACCAATAAATATACCGATCTATCCAATTTTTGTAAAAATTCATTATGCCACAAATTATACACCAAAATAAAGTGCAACTCTTATGCTTTAAAATGATGCCTAAACTATTGCCCTAGCATGAAAACTGTCAAAGTTATTCGCAACCATATCGGAACCTCGGCATCGGAATCATAGCGTTTCTAAACATAGAACAATAATTCTACCGATCCATCAAATTGACCATTTTTTAGACGAACACATTATGCTACAAATGATATACCAAATTAAAGTACAATCATAATGCTTTAAAATGATGCATAAATGACTGTCATAGCATGAAAACTGTCAAAAGTTATTCGCAACCATATAGTAACCTCAAATTACCGCCTTTTTAAACCTGGAAAAATAATTCTACCGATCTATCCAATTGGCCATTTTCTTAAAATACATTATGCAATAAATTATCTACCAAAACAAATCGCAATTTTAATGCATAAACGACTGTCCTAGCACGAAAACTGCCAAAGTTAATTGCAACCATATCGGAACCTCAGATGACTGCGTTTATTAAATATAGAACAATAATTCTACCGATCTATCAAATTGACCAATTTGTAAAAACACACATTATGCTACAAATGATATACCATATTAAAGTGCAATCATAATGCTTTAAAATGATGCATAAATGACTGTCATAGCATGAAAACTGTCAATGTTATATGCAACCATATCGGAACCTCAAATTATCGCGTTTTTAAAAATAGAACAATAATTCTACCGATCCATCAAATTGACAATTTTTTAGACGAACACATTATGCCACAAATGATATACCAAATTAAAGTGCAATAATAATGCTTTAAAATTATGCATAAATGACTGTCATAGCATGAAAACTGTCAAAGTTATTCACAACCATATCGGAACCTCAAATTACCGCGTTTTTAAACCTGGGAAAATAATTCTACCGATCTATCCAATTGGCCATTTTCTAAAAATACATTATGCAATAAATTATATACCATAACAAATGGCAATTTTAATGCATAAACGACTGTCCTAGCACGAAAACTGCCAAAGTTAATTGCAACCATATCGGAACCTCAGATTACTGCGTTTATTAAACATAGAACAATAATTCTACCGATCTATCAAATTGACCAATTTGTAAAAACACACATTATGCTACAAATGATATACCATATTAAAGTGCAATCATAATGCTTTAAAATGATGCATAAATGACTGTCATAGCGTGAAAACTGTCAATGTTATTTGCAGCCATATCGGAACCTCAAATTACCGCGTTTTTAAAGCTGTGAAAATAATTCTACCGATCTATCCAATTGGCCATTTTCCAAAAATATATTATGCAATAAATTATATACCAAAACAAATGGCAACTATAATGCAATAAAAAGATATATAAACGACTGCTATAACATGAAAACTATAAAAGATATTTGCAACCATATCGGAGCCTTAAATTACCGCATTTCTAAACCTGTTTCAATAAATATACCGATCTATCCAATTTTTGTAAAAATTCATTATGCCACAAATTATACACCAAAACAAAGTGCAAATGTAATGCTTTAAAATGATGCATAAATGACTATCATAGCATGAAAACTGTCAAAGTTATTCACAACCATATCGGAACCTCAAATTACCGCGTTTTTAAACCTGGGAAAATAATTCTACCGATCTATCCAATTGGCCATTTTCTAAAAATACATTATGCAATAAATTATATACCAAAACAAATTGCAATTTTATTGCATAAACGACTGTCCTAGCACGAAAACTGCCAAAGTTAATTGCAACCATATCGGAACCTCAGATTACTGCGTTTATTAAACATAGAACAATAATTCTACCGATCTATCAAATTGACCAATTTGTAAAAACACACATTATGTAACAAATTATGTACCATATTAAAGTGCAATCATAATGCTTTAAAATGGTGCATAAATGACTGTCATAGCGTGAAAACTGTCAATGTTATTTGCAGCCATATCGGAACCTCAAATTACCGCCTTTTTAAACCTGGGAAAATAATTCTATCGATCTATCCAATTGGCCATTTTCTAAAAATACATTATGCAGTAACTTATATACCAAAACAAATGGCAACTATAATGCAATAAAAAGATGTATAATCGACTGTTATAACATGAAAACTATAAAATTTATTTGCAACCATATCGGAGCCTTAAATTACCGCATTGTTAAACCTGTACCAATAAATATACCGATCTATCCAACTTTTTTAAAAATACATTATGCCACAAATTATACACCAAAACAGAGTGCAACTGTAATGCTTTAAAATGATGCATAAATGACTGTCATAGCATGAAAACTGTCAAAGTTATTCACAACGATATCGGAACCTCAAATTACCGCGTTTTTAAACCTGGGAAAATAATTCTACCGATTTATCTAATTGGCCATTTTCTTAAAATACATTATGCAATAAATTATATACCAAAACAAATGGCAATTTTAATGCTTTAAAATGATGCATAAATGACTGTCCTAGCACGAAAACTGCCAAAGTTAATTGCAACCATATCGGAACCTCAGATTACAGCGTTTATTAAACATAGAACAATAATTCTACCGATCTATCAAATTGACCAATTTGTAAAAACACACATTATGCAACAAATTATGTACCATATTAAAGTGCAATCATAATGCTTTAAAATGGTGCATAAATGACTGTCATAGCATGAAAACTGTCAATGTTATTTGCAACCATATCGGAACCTCAAACTACCGCGTTTTTAAAGCTGTGAAAATAATTCTACCGATCTATCCAATTGGCCATTTTCTAAAAATATATTATGGAATAAATTATATACCAAAGCAAATGTCAACTATAGTGCAATAAAAAGATATATAAACGACTGTTATAACATGAAAACTATAAAAGTTATTTGCAACCATATCGGAGCCTTAAATTGCCGCATTTTTGAACCTGTACCAATAAATATACCGATCTATCCAATTTTTGTAAAAATTCATTATGCCACAAATTATACACAAAAATAAAGTGCAACTCTTATGCTTTAAAATGATGCCTAAACTATTGCCCTAGCATGAAAACTGTCAAAGTTATTTGCAACCATATCGGAACCTCAAATTACCGCGTTTTTAAACCTGGGAAAATAATTCTACCGATCTATCCAATTGGCCATTTTCTAAAAATACATTATGCAATAAACAATAAAACAAATGGCAATTTTAATGCATAAACGACTGTCCTAGCACGAAAACTGCCAAAGTTAATTGCAACCATATCTGAACCTCAGATTACTGCGTTTATTAAACATAGAACAATAATTCTACCCATCTATCAAATTGACCAATTTGTAAAAACACACATTATGCTACAAATGATATACCATATTAAAGTGCAATCATAATGCTTTAAAATGATGCATAAATGACTGTCATAGCATGAAAACTGTCAATGTTATTTGCAACCATATGGGAACCTCAAATTACCGCGTTTTTAAAGCTGTGAAAATAATTCTACCGATCTATCCAATTGGCCATTTTCTAAAAATATATTATGCAATAAATTATATACCAAAACAAATGGCAACTATAATGCAATAAAAAGATATATAAACGACTGCTATAACATGAAAACTATAAAAGATATTTGCAACCATATCGGAGCCTTAAATTACCGCATTTCTAAACCTGTACCAATAAATATACCGATCTATCCAATTTTTGTAAAAATTCATTATGCCACAAATTATACACCAAAACAAAGTGCAAATGTAATGCTTTAAAATGTTGCATAAACGATTGTCCTGGCATGAAAACTGTCAAAGTTATTTGCAACCATAACGGAACCTCAAATCATAGCGTTTTTAAACATAGAACAACAATTCTACCGATCCATCGAATTTACAATTTTTTAGAAGAACACATTTTGCCACAAATGATATACCAAGTTAAAGTACAATCGTAATGCATCAAAGTGATGCATAAATTATTGTCATAGCATGAAAACTGTCAAAGTTATTCGCAACCATATCGGAACCTCAAATTACCGCCTTTTTAAACCTGGGAAAATAATTCTACCGATCTATCCAATTGGCCATTTTCTAAAAATACATTATGCAATAAATTATATACCAAAACAAATGGCAATTTTAATGCATAAATTATTGTCATAGCACGAAAATTGCCAAAGTTAATTGCAACCATATCGGAACCTCAGATTACTGCGTTTATTAAACATAGAAAAATAATTCTACCGATCTATCAAATTGACCAATTTGTAAAAACACACATTATGCAACAAATTATGTACCATGCAATCATAATGCTTTAAAATGGTGCATAAATGACTGTCATAGCATGAAAACTGTCAATGTTATTTGCAACCATATCGGAACCTCAAATTACCGCGTTTTTAAACCTGGGAAAATAATTCTACCGATCTATCCAATTGGCGATTTTCTAAAAATACATTATGCAATAAATTATATACCAAAACAAATGGCAATTTTAATGCTTTAAAATGGTGCATAAACGATTGTCCTAGCACGAAAACTGCCAAAGTTAATTGCAACCATATCGGAACCTCAGATTACAGCGTTTATTAAACATAGAACAATAATTCTACCGATCTCCCAAATTGACCAATTAGTAAAACACACATTATGCAACAAATTATGTATCATATAAAAGTGCAATCATAATGCTTTAAAATGATGCATAAAAGACTGTCATAGCATGAAAACTGTCAATGTTATTTGCAACCATATCGGACCCTCAAATTACCGCCTTTTTAAAGCTGTGAAAATAATTCTACCGATCTATCCAATTGGCCATTTTCTAAAAATATATTATGGAATAAATTATATACCAAAGCAAATGGCAACTATAATGCAATAAAAAGATATATAAACGACTGTTATAACATGAAAACTATAAAAGATATTTGCAACCATATCGGAGCCTTAAATTACCTCATTTCTAAACCTGTACCAATAAATATACCGATCTATCCAATTTTTGTAAAAATTCATTATGCCACAAATTATACACAAAAATAAAGTGCAACTCTTATGCTTTAAAATGATGCCTAAACTATTGCCCTAGCATGAAAACTGTCAAAGTTATTTGCAACCATATCGGAACCTCAAATTACCGCGTTTTTAAACATAGAACAATAATTCTACCGATCCATCAAATCGACCATTTTTTAGACGAACACATTATGCTACAAATGATATACCAAATTAAAGTGCAATCATAATGCTCTAAAATGATGCATAATTGACTGTCATAGCATGAAAACAGACAAAGTTATTCACAACCATATCGGAACCTCAAATTACCGCCTTTTTAAACCTGGGAAAATAATTCTACCGATCTATCCAATTGGCCATTTTCTAAAAATACATTATGCAATAAATTATATACCAAAACAAATGGCAATTTTAATGCTTTAAAATAGTACATAAACGACTGTCCTAGCACGAAAACTGCCAAAGTTAATTGCAACCATATCGGAACCTCAGATTACTGTGTTTATTAAACATAGAACAATAATTCTACCGTTCTATCAAATTGACCAATTTGTAAAAACACACATTATGCTACAAATGATATACCATATTAAAGTGCAATCATAATGCTTTAAAATGATGCATAAATGACTGTCATAGCATGAAAACTGTCAATGTTATTTGCAACCATATGGGAACCTCAAATTACCGCGTTTTTAAACATAGAACAATAATTCTACCGATCCATCAAATTTACCATTTTTTAGACGAACACATTATGCCACAAATGATATACCAAATTAAAGTGCAATCATAATGCTTTAAAATGATGTATAAATGACTGTCATAGCATGAAAACTGTCAAAGTTATTCACAACCATATCGGAACCTCAAATTACCGCCTTTTTAAACCTGGGAAAATAATTCTATCGATCTATCCAATTGGCTATTTTCTAAAAATACATTATGCAATAAATTATATACCAAAACAAATGGCAACTATAATGCAATAAAAAGATGTACAAACGACTGTTATAACATGAAGACTATAAAATTTATTTGCAACCATATCGGAGCCTTAAATTACCGAATTTTTAAACCTGTACCAATAAATATACCGATCTATCCAATTTTTGTAAAAATTCGTTATGCCACAAATTATACACCAAAACAAAGTGCAACTGTAATGCTTTAAAATGATGCATAAATGACTGTCATAGCATGAAAACTGTCAAAGTTATTCACAACCATATCGGAACCTCAAATTACCGCGTTTTTAAACCTGGGAAAATAATTCTACCGATCTATCCAATTGGCCGTTTTCTAAAAATACATTATGCAATAAATTATATACCAAAACAAATGGCAATTTTAATGCTTTAAAATGGTGCATAAACGACTGTCCTAGCACGAAAACTGCCAAAGTTAATTGCAACCATATCGGAACCTCAGATTACAGCGTTTATTAAACATAGAACAATAATTCTACCGATCTATCAAATTGACCAATTTGTAAAAACACACATTATGCTACAAATGATATACCATATTAAAGTGCAATCATAATGCTTTAAAATGATGCATAAATGACTGTCATAGCGTGAAAACTGTCAATGTTATTTGCAGCCATATCGGAACCTCAAATTACCGCGTTTTTAAAGCTGTGAAAATAATTCTACCGATCTATCCAATTGGCCATTTTCTAAAAATATATTATGCAATAAATTATATACCAAAACAAATGGCAACTATAATGCAATAAAAAGATATATAAACGACTGCTATAACATGAAAACTATAAAAGATATTTGCAACCATATCGGAGCCTTAAATTACCGCATTTCTAAACCTGTACCAATAAATATACCGATCTATCCAATTTTTGTAAAAATTCATTATGCCACAAATTATACACCAAAACAAAGTGCAAATGTAATGCTTTAAAATGATGCATAAACGATTGTTGGCATGAAAACTGTCAAAGTTATTTGCAACCATAACGGAACCTCAAATCATAGCGTTTTTAAACATAGAACAACAATTCTACCGATCCATCAAATTTACAATTTTTTAGAAGAACACATTTTGCCACAAGTGATATACCAAGTTAAAGTACAATCGTAATGCATTAAAATGATGCATAAATGATGGTCATAGCATGAAAACTGTCAAAGTTATTCGCAACCATATCGGAACCTCAAATTACAGCCTTTTTAAACCTGGGAAAATAATTCTACCGATCTATCCAATTGGCCATTTTCTAAAAATACATTATGCAATAAATTATATACCAAAACAAATGGCAATTTTAATGCATAAACGACTGTCCTAGCACGAAAACTGCCAAAGTTAATTGCAACCATATCGGAACCTCAGATTACTGCGTTTATTAAACATAGAACAATAATTCTACCGATCTATCAAATTGACCAATTTGTAAAAACACACATTATGCTACAAATGATATACCATATTAAAGTGCAATCATAATGCTTTAAAATGATGCATAAATGACTGTCATAGCATGAAAACTGTCAATGTTATTTGCAACCATATCGGAACCTCAAATTACCGCGTTTTTAAACATAGAACAATAATTCTACCGATCCATCAAATTTACCATTTTTTAGACGAACACATTATGCCACAAATGATATACCAAATTAAAGTGCAATCATAATGCTTTAAAATGATGTATAAATGACTGTCATAGCATGAAAACTGTCAAAGTTATTCACAACCATATCGGAACCTTAAATTACCGCCTTTTTAAACCTGGGAAAATAATTCTATCGATCTATCCAATTGGCCATTTTCTAAAAATACATTATGCAATAAATTATATACTAAAACGAATGGCAACTATAATAAACTATAAAACTATAAAATTTATTTGCAACCATATCGGAGCCTTAAATTACCGCATTTTTAAACATGTACCAATAAATATACCGATCTATCCAATTTTTGTAAAAATTCATTATGCCACAAATTATACACCAAAACAAAGTTCAACTGTAATGCTTTAAAATAATGCATAAATGACTGTCATAGCATGAAAACTGTCGAAGTTATTCACAACCATATCGGAACCTCAAATTACCGCGTTTTTAAACCTGGGAAAATAATTCTACCGATTTATCTAATTGGCCATTTTCTAAAAATACATTATTCAATAAATTATATACCAAAACAAATGGCAATTTTAATGCTTTAAAATGGTGCATAAACGACTGTCCTAGCACGAAAACTGCCAAAGTTAATTGCAACCATATCGGAACCTCAGATTACTGTGTTTATTAAACATAGAACAATAATTCTACCGTTCTATCAAATTGACCAATTTGTAAAAACACACATTATGCTACAAATGATATACCATATTAAAGTGCAATCATAATGCTTTAAAATGATGCATAAATGACTGTCATAGCATGAAAACTGTCAATGTTATTTGCAACCATATGGGAACCTCAAATTACCGCGTTTTTAAACATAGAACAATAATTCTACCGATCCATCAAATTTACCATTTTTTAGACGAACACATTATGCCACAAATGATATACCAAATTAAAGTGCAATCATAATGCTTTAAAATGATGTATAAATGACTGTCATAGCATGAAAACTGTCAAAGTTATTCACAACCATATCGGAACCTCAAATTACCGCCTTTTTAAACCTGGGAAAATAATTCTATCGATCTATCCAATTGGCTATTTTCTAAAAATACATTATGCAATAAATTATATACCAAAACAAATGGCAACTATAATGCAATAAAAAGATGTACAAACGACTGTTATAACATGAAGACTATAAAATTTATTTGCAACCATATCGGAGCCTTAAATTACCGAATTTTTAAACCTGTACCAATAAATATACCGATCTATCCAATTTTTGTAAAAATTCGTTATGCCAAAAATTATACACCAAAACAAAGTGCAACTGTAATGCTTTAAAATGATGCATAAATGACTGTCATAGCATGAAAACTGTCAAAGTTATTCACAACCATATCGGAACCTCAAATTACCGCGTTTTTAAACCTGGGAAAATAATTCTACCGATCTATCCAATTGGCCGTTTTCTAAAAATACATTATGCAATAAATTATATACCAAAACAAATGGCAATTTTAATGCTTTAAAATGGTGCATAAACGACTGTCCTAGCACGAAAACTGCCAAAGTTAATTGCAACCATATCGGAACCTCAGATTACAGCGTTTATTAAACATAGAACAATAATTCTACCGATCTATCAAATTGACCAATTTGTAAAAACACACATTATGCTACAAATGATATACCATATTAAAGTGCAATCATAATGCTTTAAAATGATGCATAAATGACTGTCATAGCGTGAAAACTGTCAATGTTATTTGCAGCCATATCGGAACCTCAAATTACCGCGTTTTTAAAGCTGTGAAAATAATTCTACCGATCTATCCAATTGGCCATTTTCTAAAAATATATTATGCAATAAATTATATACCAAAACAAATGGCAACTATAATGCAATAAAAAGATATATAAACGACTGCTATAACATGAAAACTATAAAAGATATTTGCAACCATATCGGAGCCTTAAATTACCGCATTTCTAAACCTGTACCAATAAATATACCGATCTATCCAATTTTTGTAAAAATTCATTATGCCACAAATTATACACCAAAACAAAGTGCAAATGTAATGCTTTAAAATGATGCATAAACGATTGTTGGCATGAAAACTGTCAAAGTTATTTGCAACCATAACGGAACCTCAAATCATAGCGTTTTTAAACATAGAACAACAATTCTACCGATCCATCAAATTTACAATTTTTTAGAAGAACACATTTTGCCACAAGTGATATACCAAGTTAAAGTACAATCGTAATGCATTAAAATGATGCATAAATGATGGTCATAGCATGAAAACTGTCAAAGTTATTCGCAACCATATCGGAACCTCAAATTACAGCCTTTTTAAACCTGGGAAAATAATTCTACCGATCTATCCAATTGGCCATTTTCTAAAAATACATTATGCAATAAATTATATACCAAAACAAATGGCAATTTTAATGCATAAACGACTGTCCTAGCACGAAAACTGCCAAAGTTAATTGCAACCATATCGGAACCTCAGATTACTGCGTTTATTAAACATAGAACAATAATTCTACCGATCTATCAAATTGACCAATTTGTAAAAACACACATTATGCTACAAATGATATACCATATTAAAGTGCAATCATAATGCTTTAAAATGATGCATAAATGACTGTCATAGCATGAAAACTGTCAATGTTATTTGCAACCATATCGGAACCTCAAATTACCGCGTTTTTAAACATAGAACAATAATTCTACCGATCCATCAAATTTACCATTTTTTAGACGAACACATTATGCCACAAATGATATACCAAATTAAAGTGCAATCATAATGCTTTAAAATGATGTATAAATGACTGTCATAGCATGAAAACTGTCAAAGTTATTCACAACCATATCGGAACCTTAAATTACCGCCTTTTTAAACCTGGGAAAATAATTCTATCGATCTATCCAATTGGCCATTTTCTAAAAATACATTATGCAATAAATTATATACCAAAACGAATGGCAACTATAATAAACTATAAAACTATAAAATTTATTTGCAACCATATCGGAGCCTTAAATTACCGCATTTTTAAACATGTACCAATAAATATACCGATCTATCCAATTTTTGTAAAAATTCATTATGCCACAAATTATACACCAAAACAAAGTTCAACTGTAATGCTTTAAAATGATGAATAAATGACTGTCATAGCATGAAAACTGTCGAAGTTATTCACAACCTTATCGGAACCTCAAATTACCGCGTTTTTAAACCTGGGAAAATAATTCTACCGATTTATCTAATTGGCCATTTTCTAAAAATACATTATTCAATAAATTATATACCAAAACAAATGGCAATTTTAATGCTTTAAAATGGTGCATAAACGACTGTCCTAGCACGAAAACTGCCAAAGTTAATTGCAACCATATCGGAACCTCAGATTACAGCGTTTATTAAACATAGAACAATAATTCTACCGATCTCCCAAATTGACCAATTATTATGCAATAAATTATATACCAAAACAAATGGCAACTTTAATGCAATAAAAAGATATATAAACGACTGCTATAACATGAAAACTATAAAAGATATTTGCAACCATATCGGAGCCTTAAATTACCGCATTTCTAAACCTGTACCAATAAATATACCGATCTATCCAATTTTTGTAAAAATTCATTATGCCACAAATTATACACCAAAACAAAGTGCAAATGTAATGCTTTAAAATGATGCATAAACGATTGTTGGCATGAAAACTGTCAAAGTTATTTGCAACCATAACGGAACCTCAAATCATAGCGTTTTTAAACATAGAACAACAATTCTACCGATCCATCAAATTTACAATTTTTTAGAAGAACACATTTTGCCACAAGTGATATACCAAGTTAAAGTACAATCGTAATGCATTAAAATGATGCATAAATGATTGTCATAGCATGAAAACTGTCAAAGTTATTCGCAACCATATCGGAACCTCAAATTACAGCCTTTTTAAACCTGGGAAAATAATTCTATCGATCTATCCAATTGGCGATTTTCTAAAAATACATTATGCAATAAATTATATACCAAAACAAATGGCAACTATAATAAACTATAAAACTATAAAATTTATTTGCAACCATATCGGAGCCTTAAATTACCGCATTTTTAAACCTGTACCAATAAATATACCGATCTATCCAATTTTTGTAAAAATTCATTATGCCACAAATTATACACCAAAACAAAGTTCAACTGTAATGCTTTAAAATGATGCATAAATGACTGTCATAGCATGAAAACTGTCAAAGTTATTCACAACCATATCGGAACCTCAAATTACCGCGTTTTTAAACCTGGGAAAATAATTCTACCGATTTATCTAATTGGCGATTTTCTAAAAATACATTATTCAATAAATTATATACCAAAACAAATGGCAATTTTAATGCTTTAAAATGGTGCATAAACGACTGTCCTAGCACGAAAACTGCCAAAGTTAATTGCAACCATATCGGAACCTCAGATTACAGCGTTTATTAAACATAGAACAATAATTCTACCGATCTCCCAAATTGACCAATTAGTAAAAACACACATTATGCTACAAATTATATACCATATTAAAGTGCAATCACAATGCTTTAAAATGATGCATAAATGACTGTCATAGCATGAAAACTGTCAATGTTATTTGCAACCATATCGGAACCTCAAATTACCGCCTTTTTAAAGCTGTGAAAATAATTCTACCGATCTATCCAATTGGCCATTTTCTAAAAATATATTATGCAATAAATTATATACCAAAACAAATGGCAACTATAATGCAATAAAAAGATATATAAACGACTGCTATAACATGAAAACTATAAAAGATATTTGCAACCATATCGGAGCCTTAAATTACCGCATTTCTAAACCTGTACCAATAAATATACCGATCTACCCAATTTTTGTAAAAATTCATTATGCCACAAATTATACACCAAAACAAAGTGTAACTGTAATGCTTTAAAATGATGCATAAACGATTGTCATAGCATGAAAACTGTCAAAGTTATTCGCAACCATATCGGAACCTCAAATTACAGCCTTTTTAAACCTGGGAAAATAATTCTACCGATCTATCCAATTGGCCATTTTCTAAAAATACATTATGCAATAAATTATATACCAAAACAAATGGCAATTTTAATGCATAAACGACTGTCCTAGCACGAAAATTGCCAAAGTTAACTGCAACCATATCGGAACCTCAGATTACTGCGTTTATTAAACATAGAACAATAATTCTACCCATCTATCAAATTGACCAATTTGTAAAAACACACATTATGCTACAAATGATATACCATATTAAAGTGCAATCATAATGCTTTAAAATGATGCATAAATGACTGTCATAGCATGAAAACTGTCAATGTTATTTGCAACCATATCGGAACCTCAAATTACCGCCTTTTTAAAGCTGTGAAAATAATTCTACCGATCTATCCAATTGGCCATTTTCTAAAAATATATTATGGAATAAATTATATACCAAAGCAAATGGCAACTATAATGCAATAAAAAGATACTGTTATAACATGAAAACTATAAAAGATATTTGAAACCATTTCGGAGCCTTAAATTACCGCATTTCTAAACCTGTACCAATAAATATACCGATCTATCCAATTTTTGTAAAAATTCATTATGCCACAAATTATACACCAAAACAAAGTGCAACTGTAATGCTTTAAAATGATGCATAAACGATTGTCATGGCATGAAAACTGTCAAAGTTATTTGCAGCCATATCGGAACCTCAATTAATAGCGGTTTTAAACATAGAACAATAATTCTACCGATCCATCAAATTGACCATTTTTTAGACGAACACATTATGCTACAAATGATATACCAAATTAAAGTGCAATCATAATGCTCTAAAATGATGCATAATTGACTGTCATAGCATGAAAACAGTCAAAGTTATTCACAACCATATCGGAACCTCAAATTACCGCCTTTTTAAACCTGGGAAAATAATTCTACCGATCTATCCAATTGCCCATTTTCTAAAAATACATTATGCAATAAATTATATACCAAATCAAATGGCAATTTTAATGCTTTAAAATGGCGCATAAATGACTGTCCTAGCACGAAAACTGCCAAAGTTAATTGCAACCATAGCGGAACCTCAGATTACAGCGTTTATTAAACATAGAACAATAATTCTACCGATCTATCAAATTGACTAATTTGTAAAAACACACATTATGCAACAAATTATGTACCATATTAAAGTGCAATCATAATGATTTAAAATGGTGCATAAATCACTGTCATGGCATGAAAACTGTCAATGTTACTTGCAACCATATCGGAACCTCAAACTACCGCGTTTTTAAAGCTGTGAAAATAATTCTACCGATCTATCCAATTGGCCATTTTCTAAAAATATATTATGGAATAAATTATATACCAAAGCAAATGGCAACTATAGTGCAATAAAAAGATATATAAGCGACTGTTATAACATGAAAACTATAAAAGTTATTTGCAACCATATCGGAGCCTTAAATTACCGCATTTTTGAACCTGTACCAATAAATATACCGATCTATCCAATTTTTGTAAAAATTCATTATGCCACAAATTATACACCAAAATAATGTGCAACTCTTATGCTTTAAAATGATGCCCAAACTATTGCCCTAGCATGAAAACTGTCAAAGTTATTTGCAACCATATCGGAACCTCAAATTACCGCGTTTTTAAACATAGAACAATAATTCTACCGATCCATCAAATTGACAATTTTTTAGACGAACACATTATGCTACAAATGATATACCAAATTAAAGTGCAATCATAATGCTCTAAAATGATGCATAATTGACGGTCATAGCATGAAAACAGTCAAAGATATTCACAACCATATCGGAACCTCAAATTACCGCCTTTTTAAACCTGGGAAAATAATTCTATCGATCTATCCAATTGGCCATTTTCTAAAAATACATAATGCAATAAATTATATACCAAAACAAATGGCAAATATAATGCAATAAAAAGATGTATAAACGACTGTTATAACATGAAAACTATAAAAGTTATTTGCAACCATATCGGAGCCTTAAATTACCGCATTTTTAAACCTGTACCAATAAATATACCGATCTATCCAATTTTTGTAAAAATTCATTATGCCACAAATTATACACCAAAACAAAGTGCAACTGTAATGCTTTAAAATGATGCATAAATGACTGTCATAGCATGAAAACTGTCAAAGTTATTCACAACCATATCGGAACCTCAAATTACCGCGTTTTTAAACCTGGGAAAATAATTCTACCGATTTATCTAATTGGCCATTTTCTAAAAATACATTATGCAATAAATTATATACCAAAACAAATGGCAATTTTAATGCTTTAAAATGGTGCATAAACGACTGTCCTAGCACGCAAACTGCCAAAGTTAATTGCAACCATATCGGAACCTCAGATTACAGCGTTTATTAAACTTAGAACAATAATTCAACAGATCTCCCAAATTGACCAATTAGTAAAAACACACATTATGCTACAAATTATATACCATATTAAAGTGCAATCACAATGCTTTAAAATGATGCATAAATGACTGTCATGGCATGAAAACTGTCAATGTTATTTGCAACCATATCGGAACCTCAAATTACCGCCTTTTTAAAGCTGTGAAAATAATTCTACCGATCTATCCAATTGGCCATTTTCTAAAAATATATTATGCAATACATTATATACCAAAACAAATGGCAACTATAATGCAATAAAAAGATATATAAACGACTGCTATAACATGAAAACTATAAAAGATATTTGCAACCATATCGGAGCCTTAAATTACCGCATTTCTAAACCTGTACCAATAAATATACCTATCTATCCAATTTTTGTAAAAATTCATTATGCCACAAATTATACACCAAAACAAAGTGTAACTGTAATGCTTTAAAATGATGCATAAACGATTGTCCCTGGCATGAAAACTGTCAAAGTTATTTGCAACCATATCGGAAGCTCAAATCATAGCGTTTTTAAACATAGAACAACAATTCTACCGATCCATCGAATTTACAATTTTTTAGAAGAACACATTTTGCCACAAATGATATACCAAGTTAAAGTACAATCGTAATGCATTAAAGTGATGCATAAATTATTGTCATAGCATGAAAACTGTCAAAGTTATTCGCAACCATATCGGAACCTCAAATTACCGCGTTTTTAAACCTGGGAAAATAATTCTACCGATCTATCCAATTGGCCATTATCTAAAAATATATTATGCAATAAATTATATAACAAAACAAATGGCAATTTTAATGCATAAACGACTGTCCTAGCACGAAAACTGCCAAAGTTAATTGCAACCATATCGGAACCTCAGATTACAGCGTTTATTAAACATAGAACAATAATTCTACCGATCTATCAAATTGACCAATTTGTAAAAACACACATTATGCTACAAATGATATACCATATTAAAGTGCAATCATAATGCTTTAAAATGATGCATAAATGACTGTCATAGCGTGAAAACTGTCAATGTTATTTGCAGCCATATCGGAACCTCAAATTACCGCATTTTTAAAGCTGTGAAAATAATTCTACCGATCTATCCAATTGGCCATTTTCTAAAAATATATTATGCAATAAATTATATACCAAAACAAATGGCAACTATAATGCAATAAAAAGATATATAAACGACTGCTATAACATGAAAACTATAAAAGATATTTGCAACCATATCGGAGCCTTAAATTACCGCATTTCTAAACCTGTTCCAATAAATATACCGATCTATCCAATCTTTGTAAAAATTCATTATGCCACAAATTATACACCAAAACAAAGTGCAACTGTAATGCTTTAAAATGATGCATAAACGATTGTTATGGCATGAAAACTGTCAAAGTTATTTGTAACCATAACGGAACCTCAAATCATAGTGTTTTTAAACACAGAACAACAATTCTACCGATCCATCAAATTTACAATTTTTTAGAAGAACACATTTTGCCACAAGTGATATACCAAGTTAAAGTACAATCGTAATGCATTAAAATGATGCATAAATGATTGTCATAGCATGAAAACTGACAAAGTTATTCGCAACCATATCGGAACCTCAAATTACAGCTTTTTTAAACCTGGGAGAATAATTCTACCGATCTATCCAATTGGCCATTTTCTAAAAATACATTATGCAATAAATTATATACCAAAACAAATGTCAATTTTAATGCTTTAAAATGGTGCACAAATGACTGTCCCAGCACGAAAACTGCCAAACTTAATTGCAACCATATCGGAAGCTCAAATTACCGCGTTTTTAAACATAGAACAATAATTCTACCGATCCATCAAATTGACCATTTTTTAGACGAAAACATTATGCTACAAATGATATACCAAATTAAAGTACAATCATAATGCTTTAAAATGATGCATAAATGACTGTCATAGCATGAAAACTGTCAAAGTTATTCACAACCGTATCGAAACCTCAAATTACCGCCTTTTTAAACCTGGGAAAATAATTCTACCTATCTATCCAATTGGCCATTTTCTAAAAATACATTATGCAATAAATTATATACCAAAACAAATGGCAATTTTAATGCTTTAAAATGGTGCATAAACGACTGTCCTAGCACGAAAACTGCCAAAGTTAATTGCAACCATATCGGAACCTCAGATTACAGCGTTTATTAAACATAGAACAATAATTCTACCGATCTATCAAATTGACCAATTTGTAAAAACACACTTTATGCAACAAATTATGTACCATATTAAAGTGCAATCATAATGCTTTAAAATGGTGCATAAACGACTGTCCTAGCACGCAAACTGCCAAAGTTAATTGCAACCATATCGGAACCTCAGATTACAGCGTTTATTAAACATAGAACAATAATTCAACAGATCTCCCAAATTGACCAATTAGTAAAAACACACATTATGCTACAAATTATATACCATATTAAAGTGCAATCACAATGCTTTAAAATGATGCATAAATGACTGTCATGGCATGAAAACTGTCAATGTTATTTGCAACCATATCGGAACCTCAAATTACCGCCTTTTTAAAGCTGTGAAAATAATTCTACCGATCTATCCAATTGGCCATTTTCTAAAAATATATTATGCAATACATTATATACCAAAACAAATGGCAACTATAATGCAATAAAAAGATATATAAACGACTGCTATAACATGAAAACTATAAAAGATATTTGCAACCATATCGGAGCCTTAAATTACCGCATTTCTAAACCTGTACCAATAAATATACCGATCTATCCAATTTTTGTAAAAATTCATTATGCCACAAATTATACACCAAAACAAAGTGTAACTGTAATGCTTTAAAATGATGCATAAACGATTGTCCTGGCATGAAAACTGTCAAAGTTATTTGCAACCATATCGGAAGCTCAAATCATAGCGTTTTTAAACATAGAACAACAATTCTACCGATCCATCGAATTTACAATTTTTTAGAAGAACACATTTTGCCACAAATGATATACCAAGTTAAAGTACAATCGTAATGCATTAAAGTGATGCATAAATTATTGTCATAGCATGAAAACTGTCAAAGTCATTCGCAACCATATCGGAACCTCAAATTACCGCGTTTTTAAACCTGGGAAAATAATTCTACCGATCTATCCAATTGGCCATTATCTAAAAATATATTATGCAATAAATTATATACCAAAACAAATGGCAATTTTAATGCATAAACGACTG
The DNA here is from genome assembly GCF_015586225.1 of Lucilia sericata. Lineage (NCBI taxonomy): Eukaryota > Metazoa > Arthropoda > Insecta > Diptera > Calliphoridae > Lucilia > Lucilia sericata. The sequence goes on along the minus strand of NW_023994673.1, from coordinate 110,368 downwards.
TCCTAGCACGAAAACTGCCAAAGTTAATTGCAACCATATCGGAACCTCAGATTACTGCGTTTATTAAACATAGAACAATAATTCTACCGATCTATCAAATTGACCAATTTGTAAAAACACACATTATGCTACAAATGATATACCATATTAAAGTGCAATCATAATGCTTTAAATGATGCATAAATGACTGTCATAGCGTGAAAACTGTCAATGTTATTTGCAGCCATATCGGAACCTCAAATTACCGCATTTTTAAAGCTGTGAAAATAATTCTACCGATCTATCCAATTGGCCATTTTCTAAAAATATATTATGCAATAAATGATATACCAAAACAAATGGCAACTATAATGCAATAAAAAGATATATAAACGACTGCTATAACATGAAAACTATAAAAGATATTTGCAACCATATCGGAGCCTTAAATTACCGCATTTCTAAACCTGTTCCAATAAATATACCGATCTATCCAATCTTTGTAAAAATTCATTATGCCACAAATTATACACCAAAACAAAGTGCAACTGTAATGCTTTAAAATGATGCATAAACGATTGTTATGGCATGAAAACTGTCAAAGTTATTTGTAACCATAACGGAACCTCAAATCATAGTGTTTTTAAACACAGAACAACAATTCTACCGATCCATCAAATTTACAATTTTTTAGAAGAACACATTTTGCCACAAGTGATATACCAAGTTAAAGTACAATCGTAATGCATTAAAATGATGCATAAATGATTGTCATAGCATGAAAACTGTCAAAGTTATTCGCAACCATATCGGAACCTCAAATTACAGCTTTTTTAAACCTGGGAGAATAATTTTACCGATCTATCCAATTGGCCATTTTCTAAAAATACATTATGCAATAAATTATATACCAAAACAAATGGCAATTTTAATGCTTTAAAATGGTGCACAAATGACTGTCCCAGCACGAAAACTGCCAAAGTTAATTGCAACCATATCGGAAGCTCAAATTACCGCGTTTTTAAACATAGAACAATAATTCTACCGATCCATCAAATTGACCATTTTTTAGACGAAAACATTATGCTACAAATGATATACCAAATTAAAGTACAATCATAATGCTTTAAAATGATGCATAAATGACTGTCATAGCATAAAAACTGTCAAAGTTATTCACAACCGTATCGGAACCTCAAATTACCGCCTTTTTAAACCTGGGAAAATAATTCTACCTATCTATCCAATTGGCCATTTTCTAAAAATACATTATGCAATAAATTATATACCAAAACAAATGGCAATTTTAATGCTTTAAAATGGTGCATAAATGACTGTCCTAGCACGAAAACTGCCAAAGTTAATTGCAACCATATCGGAACCTCAGATTACAGCGTTTATTAAACATAGAACAATAATTCTACCGATCTATCAAATTGACCAATTTGTAAAAACACACTTTATGCAACAAATTATGTACCATATTAAAGTGCAATCATAATGCTTTAAAATGGTGCATAAATGACTGTCATAGCATGAAAACTGTCAATGTTATTTGCAACCATATCGGAACCTCAAACTACCGCGTTTTTAAAGCTGTGAAAATAATTCTACCGATCTATCCAATTGGCCATTTTCTAAAAATATATTATGGAATAAATTATATACCAAAGCAAATGGCAACTATAGTGCAATAAAAGATGTATAAACGATTGTTATAACATTGAAAATTATAAAAGTTATTTGCAACCATATCGGAGCCTTAAATTACCGCATTTTTAAACCTGTACCAATAAATATACCGATCTATCCAATGTTTGTAAAAATTCATTATGCCACAAATTATACACCAAAACAAAGTGCAACTGTAATGCTTTAAAATGATGCATAAATGACTGTCATAGCATGAAAACTGTCAAAGTTATTCACAACCATATCGGAACCTCAAATTACCGCGTTTTTAAACCTGGGAAAATAATTCTACCTATCTATCCAATTGGCCATTTTCTAAAAATACATTATGCAATAAATTATATACCAAAACAGATGGCAATTTTAATGCATAAACGACTGTCCTAGCACGAAAACTGCCAAAGTTAATTGCAACCATATCGGAACCTCAGATTACAGCGTTTATTAAACATAGAACAATAATTCTACCGATCTATCAATTGACCAATTTGTAAAAACACACATAATGCTACAAATGATATACCATATTAAAGTGCAATCATAATGCTTTAAAATGATGCATAAATGACTGTCATAGCATGAAAACTGTCAATATTATTTGCAACCATATCGGAACCTCAAATTGCCGCGTTTTTAAACATAGAACAATAATTCTACCGATCCATCAAATTTACCATTTTTTAGATGAACACATTATGCCACAAATGATATACCAAATTAAAGTGCAATCATAATGCTTTAAAATGATGTATAAATGACTGTCATAGCATGAAAACTGTCAAAGTTATTCACAACCATATCGGAACCTCAAATTACCGCCTTTTTAAACCTGGGAAAATAATTCTATCGATCTATCCAATTGGCCATTTTCTAAAAATACATTATGCAATAAATTATATACCAAAACAAATGGCAACTATAATGCAATAAAAAGATGTATAAACGATTGTTATAACATTGAAAATTATAAAAGTTATTTGCAACCATATCGGAGCCTTAACTTTCCGCATTTTTAAACCTGTACCAATAAATATACCGATCTATCCAATTTTTGAAAAAATTCATTATGCCACAATTGATATACCAAATTAAAGTGCAATCATAATGCTTTAAAATGATGTATAAATGACTGTCATAGCATGAAAACTGTCAAAGTTATTCACAACCATATCGGAACCTCAAATTACCGCCTTTTTAAACCTGGGAAAATAATTCTATCGATCTATCCAATTGGCCATTTTCTAAAAATACATTATGCAATAAATTATATACCAAAACAAATGGCAACTATAATGCAATAAAAGATGTATAAACGACTGTTATAACATGAAAACTATTAACCTTAACTTACCGCATTTTTAAACCTGTACCAATAAATATACCGATCTATCCAATTTTTGTAAAAATTCATTATGCCACAAATTATACACCAAAACAAAGTGCAACTGTAATGCTTTAAAATGATGCATAAATGACTGTCATAGCATGAAAACTGTCAAAGTTATTCACAACCATATCGGAACCTCAAATTACCGCGTTTTTAAATCTGGGAAAATAATTCTACCGATTTATCTAATTGGCCATTTTCTAAAAACACATTATGCAATAAATTATATACCAAAACAAATGGCAATTTTAATGCTTTAAAATGGTGCATAAACGACTGTCCTAGCACGAAAACTGCCAAAGTTAATTGCAACCATATCGGAACCTCAGATTACAGCGTTTATTAAACATAGAACAATAATTCTACCGATCTCCCAAATTAACCAATTAGTAAAAACACACATTATGCTACAAATTAAAGTGCAATCACAATGCTTTAAAATGATGCATAAATGACTGTCATAGCATGAAAACTGTCAATGTTATTTGCAACCATATCGGAACCTCAAATTACCGCCTTTTTAAAGCTGTGAAAATAATTCTACCGATCTATCCAATTGGCCATTTTCTAAAAATATATTATGGAATAAATTATATACCAAAGCAAATGGCAACTATGTATAATGCAATAAAAGATATATAAACGACTGTTATAACATGAAAACTATAAAAGATATTTGCAACCATATCGGAGCCTTAAATTACCGCATTTCTAAACCTGTACCAATAAATATACCGATCTATCCAATTTTTGTAAAAATTCATTATGCCACAAATTATACACCAAAACAAAGTGCAACTGTAATGCTTTAAAATGATGCATAAACGATTGTCCTGGCATGAAAACTGTCAAAGTTATTTGCAACCATATCGGAACCTCAAATCATAGCGTTTTTAAACATAGAACAAGAATTCTACCGATCCATCGAATTTACAATTTTTTAGAAGAACACATTTTGCCACAAATGATATACCAAGTTAAAGTACAATCGTAATGCCTTAAAGTGATGCATAAATTATTGCCATAGCATGAAAACTGTCAAAGTTATTCGCAACCATATCGGAACCTTAAATTACCGCCTTTTTAAACCTGGGAAAATAATTCTACCGATCTATCCAATTTGCCATTTTCTAAAAATACATTATGCAATAAATTATATACCAAAACAAATGGCAATTTTAATGCTTTAAAATGGTGCATAAATGACTGTCCTAGTACGAAAACTGCCAAAGTTAATTGCAACCATATCGGAACCTCAGATTACAGCGTTTATTAAACATAGTACAATAATTCTACCGATCTATCAAATTGACCAATTTGTAAAAACACACATTATGCTACAAATGATATACCATATTAAAGTGCAATCATAATGCTTTAAAATGATGCATAAATGACTGTCATAGCATTAAAACTGTCAATGTTATTTGCAACCATATCGGAACCTCAAATTACCGCGTTTTTAAACATAGAACAATAATTCTACCGATCCATCAAATTTACCATTTTTTAGACGAACACATTATGCCACAAATGATATACCAAATTAAAGTGCAATCATAATACTTTAAAAAGATGTATAAATGACCTCAAATTACCGCCTTTTTAAACCTGGGAAAATAATTCTATCGATCTATCCAATTGGCCATTTTCTAAAAATACATTATGCAATAAATTATATACCAAAACAAATGGCAACTATAATGCAATAAAAAGATATATAAACGACTGCTATAACATGAAAACTATAAAAGATATTTGCAACCATATCGGAGCCTTAAATTACCGCATTTCTAAACCTGTACCAATAAATATACCGATCTATCCAATTTTTGTAAAAATTCATTATGCCACAAATTATACACCAAAACAAAGTGTAAATGTAATGCTTTAAAATGATGCATAAACGATTGTCCTAGCATGAAAACTGTCAAAGTTATTTGCAACCATAACGGAACCTCAAATCATAGCGTTTTTAAACATAGAACAACAATTCTACCGATCCATCAAATTTACAATTTTTTAGAAGAACACATCTTGCCACAAGTGATATACCAAGTTAAAGTACAATCGTAATGCATTAAAATGATGCATAAATGATTGTCCTAGCACGAAAACTGCCAAAGTTAATTGCAACCATATCGGAAGCTCAAATTACCGCGTTTTTAAACATAGAACAATAATTCTACCGATCCATCAAATTGACCATTTTTTAGACGAACACATTATGCTACAAATGATATACCAAATTAAAGTACAATCATAATGCTTTAAAATGATGCATAAATGACTATCATAGCATGAAAACTGTCAATGTTATTTGCAGCCATATCGGAACCTCAAATTACCGCGTTTTTAAAGCTGTGAAAATAATTCTACCGATCTATCCCATTGGCCATTTTCTAAAAATATATTATGCAATAAATTATATACCAAAACAAATGGCAACTATAATGCAATAAAAAGATATATAAACGACTGCTATAACATGAAAACTATAAAAGATATTTGCAGCCATATCGGAGCCTTAAATTACCGCATTTCTAAACCTGTACCAATAAATATACCGATCTATCCAATTTTTGTAAAAATTCATTATGCCACAAAATATACACCAAAACAAAGTGCAACTCTTATGCTTTAAAATGATGCCTAAACCATTGCCCTGGCATGAAAACTCTCAAAGTTATTTGCAACCATAACGGAACCTCAAATCATAGCGTTTTTAAACATAGAACAATAATTCTACCGATCCATCAAATTGACCATTTTTTAGACGAACACATTATGCTACAAGTGATATACCAAATTAAAGTACAATCATAATGCTTTAAAATGATGCATAAATGACTATCATAGCATGAAAACTGTCAAAGTTATTCACAACCATATCGGAGCCTCAAATTACCGCCTTTTTAAACCTGGGAAAATAATTCTACCGATCTATCCAATTGGCCATTTTCTAAAAATACATTATGCAATAAATTATATACCAAAACAAATAGCAATTTTAATGCATAAACGACTGTCCTAGCACGAAAACTGCCAAAGTTAATTGCAACCATATCGGAACCTCAGATTACTGCGTTTATTAAACATAGAACAATAATTCTACCGATCTATCAAATTGACCAATTTGTAAAAACACACATTATGCTACAAATGATATACCATATTAAAGTGCAATCATAATGCTTTAAAATGATGCATAAATGACTGTCATAGCATGAAAACTGTCAAAGTTATTCACAACCATATCGGAAACCTGGGAAAATAATTCTACCAATCTATCCAATTGGCCATTTTCTAAAAATACATTATGCAATAAATTATATACCATAACAAATGGCAATTTTAATGCATAAACGACTGTCCTAGCACGAAAACTGCCAAAGTTAATTGTAACCATATCGGAACCTCAGATTACTGCGTTTATTAAACATAGAACAATAATTCTACCGATCTATCAAATTGACCAATTTGTAAAAACACACATTATGCTACAAATGATATACCATATTAAAGTGCAATCATAATGCTTTAAAATGATGTATAAATGACTGTCATAGCATGAAAACTGTCAAAGTTATTCACAACCATATCGGAACCTCAAATTACCGCCTTTTTAAACCTGGGAAAATAATTCTATCGATCTATCCAATTGGCCATTTCTAAAAATACATTATGCAACAAATTATATACCAAAACAAATGGCAACTATAATGCAATAAAAAGATGTATAAACGATTGTTATAACATGAAAACTATAAAAAGTGTAAAAACACACATTATGCAACAAATTATGTACCATATTAAAGTGCAATCATAATTCTTTAAAATGGTGCATAAATGACTGTCATAGCATGAAAACTGTCAATGTTATTTGCAACCATATCGGAACCTCAAATTACCGCGTTTTTAAAGCTGTGAAAATAATTCTACCGATCTATCCAATTGGCCATTTTCTAAAAATATATTATGGAATAAATTATATACCAAGCAAATGGCAACTATAGTGCAATCAAAAGATATATAAACGACTGTTATAACATGAAAATTATAAAAGTTATTTGCAACCATATCGGAGCCTTAAATTACCGCATTTTTCAACCTGTACCAATAAATATACCGATCTATCCAATTTTTGTAAAAATTCATTATGCCACAAATTATATACCAAAATAAAGTGCAACTCTTATGCTTTAAAATGATGCCTAAACCATTGCCCTGGCATGAAAACTGTCAAAGTTATTTGCAACCATATCGGAACCTCAAATTAGACGAACACATTATGCTACAAATAATATACCAAATTAAAGTGCAATCATAATGCTCTAAAATGATGCCTGTCATAGCATGAAAACAGTCAAAGTTATTCACAACCATATCGGAACCTCAAATTACCGCCTTTATAAACCTGGGAAAATAATTCTACCGATCTATCCAATTGGCCATTTTCTAAAAATACATTATGCAATAAATTATATACCAAAACAAATGGCAATTTTAATGCTTTAAAATGGTGCATAAACGACTGTCCTAGCACGAAAACTGCCAAAGTTAATTGCAACCATATCGGAACCTCAGATTACTGCATTTATTAACATAGAACAATAATTCTACCGATCTATCAAATTGACCAATTTGTAAAAACACACATTATGCTATAAATGATATACCATATTAAAGTTCAATCATAATGCTTTAAAATGATGCATAAATGACTGTCATAGCACGAAAACTGCCAAAGTTAATTGCAACCATATCGGAACCTCAGATTACAGCGTTTATTAAACATAGAACAATAATTCTACCGATCTCCCAAATTGACCAATTAGTAAAAACACACATTATGCTACAAATTATATACCATATTAAAGTGCAATCACAATGCTTTAAAATGATGCATAAATGACTGTCATAGCATGAAAACTGTCAATGTTATTTGCAACCATATCGGAACCTCAAATTACCGCCTTTTTAAAGCTGTGAAAATAATTCTACCGATCTATCCAATTGGCCATTTTCTAAAAATATATTATGGAATAAATTATATACCAAAGCAAATGGCAACTATAATGCAATAAAAAGATATATAAACGACTGTTATAACATGAAAACTATAAAAGATATTTGCAACCATATCGGAGCCTTAAATTACCGCATTTCTAAACCTGTACCAATAAATATACCGATCTATCCAATTTTTGTAAAAATTCATTATGCCACAAATTATACACCAAAACAAAGTGCAACTGTAATGCTTTAAAATGATGCATAAACGATTGTCCTGGCATGAAAACTGTCAAAGTTATTTGCAACCATATCGGAACCTCAAATCATAGCGTTTTTAAACATAGAACAACAGTTCTACCGATCCATCGAATTTACAATTTTTTAGAAGAACACATTTTGCCACAAATGATATACCAAGTTAAAGAACAATAGTAATGCATTAAAGTGATGCATAAATTATTGTCATAGCATGAAAACTGTCAAAGTTATTCGCAACCATATCGGAACCTCAAATTACCGCCTTTTTAAACCTGGGAAAATAATTCTACCGATCTATCCAATTGGCCATTATCTAAAAATATATTATGCAATAAATTATATACCAAAACAAATGGCAATTTTAATGCTTTAAAATGGTGCATAAATGACTGTCCTAATTCTACCGATCTATCAAATTGACCAATTTGTAAAAACACACATTATGCAACAAATTATGTACCATATTAAAGTGCAATCATAATGCTTTAAAATGATGCATAAATGACTGTCATAGCGTGAAAACTGTCAATGTTATTTGCAGCCATATCGGAACCTCAAATTACCGCGTTTTTAAAGCTGTGAAAATAATTCTACCGATCTATCCAATTGGCCATTTTCTAAAAATACATTATGCAATAAATTATATACCAAAACAAATGGCAACTATAATGCAATAAAAAGATGTATAAACGACTGTTATAACATGAAAACTATAAAAGTTATTTGCAACCATATCGGAGCCTTAAATTACCGCATTTTTAAACCTGTACCAATAAATATATCGATCTATCCAATTTTTGTAAAAATTCATTATGCCACAAATTATACACCAAAACAAAGTGCAACTGTAATGCTTTAAAATGATGCATAAATGACTGTCATAGCATGAAAACTGTCAAAGTTATTCACAACCATATCGGAACCTCAAATTACCGCGTTTTTAAACCTGGGAAAATAATTCTACCGATCTATCCAATTGGCCATTTTCTAAAAATACATTATGCAATAAATTATATACCAAAACAAATGGCAATTTTAATGCATAAACGACTGTCCTAGCACGAAAACTGCCAAAGTTAATTGCAACCATATCGGAAGCTCAAATTACCGCGTTTTTAAACATAGAACAATAATTCTACCGATCCATCAAATTGACCATTTTTTAGACGAACACATTATGCTACAAATGATATACCAAATTAAAGCACAATCATAATGCTTTAAAATGATGCATAAATGACTGTCATAGCATGAAAACTGTCAAAGTTATTCACAACCATATCGGAACCTCAAATTACCGCCTTTTTAAACCTGGGAAAATAATTCTACCGATCTATCCAATTGGCCATTTTCTAAAAATACATTATGCAATAAATTATATACCAAAACAAATGGCAATTTTAATGCATAAACGACTGTCCTAGCACGAAAACTGCCAAAGTTAATTGCAACCATATCGGAACCTCAGATTACTGCGTTTATTAAACATAGAACAATAATTTTTTAGACGAACACATTATGCTACAAATGATATACCAAATTAAAGTACAATCATAATGCTTTAAAATGATGCATAAATGACTGTCATAGCATGAAAACTGTCAAAGTTATTCACAACCATATCGGAACCTCAAATTACCGCCTTTTTAAACCAGGGAAAATAATTCTACCGATCTATCCAATTGGCCATTTTCTAAAAATACATTATGCAATAAATTATATACCAAAACAAATGGCAATTTTAATGCATAAACGACTGTCCTAGCACGAAAACTGCCAAAGTTAATTGCAACCATATCGGAACCTCAGATTACTGCGTTTATTAAACATAGAACAATAATTCTACCGATCTATCAAATTGACCAATTTGTAAAAACACACATTATGCTACAAATGATATACATTATTAAAGTGCAATCATAATGCTTTAAAATGATGCATAAATGACTGTCATAGCATGAAAACTGTCAATGTTATTTGCAACCATATCGGAACCTCAAATTACCGCGTTTTTAAACATAGAACAATAATTCTACCGATCCATCAAATTTACCATTTTTTAGACGAACACATTATGCCACAAATGATATACCAAATTAAAGTGCAATCATAATGCTTTAAAATGATGTATAAATGACTGTCATAGCATGAAAACTTTCAAAGTTATTCACAACCATATCGGAACCTCAAATTACCGCCTTTTTAAACCTGGGAAAATAATTCTATCGATCTATCCAATTGGCCATTTTCTAAAAATACATTATGCAATAAATTATATACCAAAACAAATGGCAACTATAATGCAAAAAAAAGATGTATAAACGACTGTTATAACATGAAAACTATAAAATTTATTTGCAACCATATCGGAGCCTTAAATTACCGCATTTTTAAACCTGTACCAATAAATATACCGATCTATCCAATTTTTGTAAAAATTCATTATGCCACAAATTATACACCAAAACAAAGTGCAACTGTAATGCTTTAAAATGATGCATAAATGACTGTCATAGCATGAAAGCCGTCAAAGTTATTCACAACCATATCGGAACCTCAAATTACCGCGTTTTTAAACCTGGGAAAATAATTCTACCGATTTATCTAATTGGCCATTTGCTAAAAATACATTATGCAATAAATTATATACCAAAACAAATGGCAATTTTAATGCTTTAAAATGGTGCATAAATGACTGTCTTAGCACGAAAACTGCCAAAGTTAATTGCAACCATATCGGAACCTCAGATTACAGCTTTTATTAAACATAGAACAATAATTCTACCGATCTCCCAAATTGACCAATTAGTAAAAACACATATTATGCTACAAATTATATGTAAAGGGTTAACATTGATCTATTGTCATTCTCTTACCCTGTGGTGAATACAAGTATAAAGTGGATAAGAATAAGAATAATAAAAGCAGGTTGAGTAAAAGGCAATTCTTAAATAAAAAGTCAGTCAGTTAAAGTATGTCAGTGCGTTCAAGTTCTTTAAAGTTGTCTTTTAATTGTTAATTGTAAAGTTGTTAATGTTCTTGTCCAGTATCTTTAAAATGTTCAATCAAAACTTAAATTTGTGACTAATCTTTATAAAAAGTGAAACTGATTCTCAATTATTCTATATTGCACTTTCTACTTAAATATTTAATAATTTTCTATAAATAAATAATAAATAAAATATAATATAACTAAACTCTTAAAAGCAATTCTTTTATTTTAAATCCAAAAACTCAAAATAATTTACATTTGGGGGCTCAACCGGCGCCTAAGAAATAAACATAATTGAATATACAATATTTAAAAAAAAAAAAAAAAAAAAAAAAATCGGTAGATTTATTCTTAAACAAATGGAAAAAAGTAACGGTTCGACAAAACTAAAAGCAACATAGCATACCAGAGCGCAAGCAGCAAATAAAAACATAAAAACACCAACAAAAAGCGAAAAAAATTAAATTGAAGAACAAATAGAAGTATCAAACAATAAAGAACAAAAAATCAGTGAGTGTTGTGCAATAGGAAAAGAGATCAGTATTGAAGTTTATAGAAAGAAGGAGAAAAGTTTAAATCTAAGAAGTGATAACGGAACAAAAGTTGAAAAAGAAGTTGAAAATATCTGCAGTGTAAAACAAAGTAAAGAAACTGTAAGCAGAAAAGAAGATTGCAATAAAAGTAAAGAAGTTGAAAATAGAAACAAAGAAGTTGAAATTAAAGAAGTTGAAAAAAGAAACAAAGAAGTAGAAATTAAAAACAATCAAGTCGAAAATAAAGAAGTTGTGAATAAATGTAAAGAAATTGAAGATAAGAAAACAGAATTTAAGAACAAAGCTGAGAATAAAATTAAAGAAGTTGAAAATAAAGAGAAGCTGAGAATAAAATTAAAGAAGTTGAAAATAAAGAGACAGAAAACAAACAACCCAGCGGTAAATGAAACAAAGTACTTAGATAATATTCGATGACATCAGTATGACGTTCTAAGCGAGCAATCTAAGTACTTAGAGTGCAATATATGCGTAATCCAACATATCATGCACTTTAATTATAACATAGATTACGATTTAAGCAGAGAGTTAGCTGCCTTTTTCATGTTGTTTTTTGTTTTTATTTCTTTAAAAAAAAAACTTAACTAAAGTACCGTTTTATTTTTCTTTTGTATACTACATACATGAAAAGAAGAATATTTTTGTTTCAGTTTAAAGTTGATCTTTTGTAAGTGACGTTGTGTTTTGTTAAAAAAGTTATTTTATTGTAAAAATTTAAAATAATTGTGGTGATCTAAATGGCAGAAACGGACTTAAAAATTGGGGTAAATGTACTTCATATATTCTAGTTTTAATACTGACAATTTCCTCTTGATTATTTACAGGATCTCTAAAGGAAGATTACCGAAAGTTTCAAAAGAAAATTAAGATTCATTTCATTTATCTTATCTTTTATTTTTTAATTATATTTTTATTGAATTAACTATAATACATGTTTATTATTTGATGATCATTTTTAAATAAACTTGCATAATTTTAAAATAAATATAAAAAATATATATTTTTTCTATAACATAATCGGAAGACATGGTACTTTAACTTACAAATGCAAATAGGATTGTAATCTACATACATTACATTCTTATTTGCAAGCGTTTATAGGCGTCTCATTAACTTCGCTTAGAACTCCACACATAATGTAAGTGAAATATTAATTTATCTTAATGATATTGTGGCTTACATTATAAGCGAGAGCACATCGATGAGGCAGCCTAGGACACTTTTATGTTAAATCTAAGTGGAAGAATAAGTTAAAGCATCACCACTGACTGCCACGAAATATCACTTAGATAAGCGAGTACATAATGTGTATTTTTACCGCTGGGAAGTTACAAATAAAGAAGCTGAAAATAAAAACAATAAAAACATCGAAACCAACAGAACTAAACTAACATCTCATTTTAATATTGGAAATCTAATTACAGGTGTCAAAAAACTTAATCCAAATTGTGAAGAAACAAAAATGGCTGTCGATCCAAATCAAAGTTTAAATGATTTAGTTAAATTGTTGACGGAAAAAATGAAAAAAGAAAAAGAAGATAAAAACATACCAAACATAACAGTGGACAATTTTTCAAAGATTTTGGCTGATTTTGATGGAGAAAAAATTCCAGTAAAACAGTGGTTTAATAATTTTGAATTAAATGCATCAGCTTATAGTTTAAATGAACAACAAAAATATGTTCAAGCGCGAAATAAAATGATCGGTACAGCTAAATTATTTTTAGAAACAATTAATGTTAGCGATTACGAAATGCTAAAATATAGTTTGATAAATGAATTTGACAAAACTTTAAGTAGCAATGAATTACATAAAATGCTCTCAAATAGAAGAAAATCTGTTAGTGAATCTTTCCATGAATATGTACTGCAAATGCGAAAAATAGCAGCTCTTGGCAACATCGAAGAAATTTCAGTGATTCGCTACATTGTAGATGGATTAACAATTAGAAGTGACGTCAAATTTCAGTTATACAGTGCAACTACCTTTAAAGAGCTTCGAGAAAAATATGAAATTTTTGAGCGGGTAAATGAAAATCGGGGTACCGATGAACGTTTTAAAAAACAATCGCACTCTGCATATGGAAAATATAACAGTGACATAAAAAATAAATTTTATCGTGAACATTGTTTTAACTGTGGATCTAAAGACCATAAAAGAGGTGAATGTCAATCAGAACCCAAATGTTTTAAATACAATCACTACGGACATATTGCAAAAAATTGTGAAATGCAAAACTTAAATACATTACCGGAAAAAAATGTTAATGTCATTATAGATAAAAAACGACTAAAAACAATCAAATTAAATAATAATGAATTAGACTGTTTAGTTGATACGGGCTCAGACGTGTCTATTGTTAAAAACTCAATTTTTAAAGATAAATTAAGCGAGTGCAAATTAAAGGACAGTCAAGCATTGTTATTTGGTCTTGGTAATGTTAAAACTAAACCTAACGGTTATATTACGTGTGATGTAATTGTTGATGACGTAACAACTAATCATGACTTTATAATTTTACCGGATGAAGCTATTAAATTTGATGCAATTTTGGGATATGATTTTACTAAAAACTTTGTATTTTACTCAAATAAAGAAGGATATATTTTCCAATATGATAATGACAATGTTAATAATACCCAACATAACGAATTTAATGTTTATAATGTTAACACCATTGATCTAGATACTGATACAAAGTACAAAGAAATAATTAAAAATATTGTAGATGGATATAAACCATCAGTAAAGTGTGAAAATTGTCCAATAGAAATGAAAATCACTCTAAATGATCAATTTAAACCTTTTCATCACTCACCAAGTCGCCTATCATTCCACGAAGAAGAAATAGTAAACAAACAAATTGCAGAATGGTTGCAGACACGAGTGGTTCGAAAGTCCTGCTCGAATGTAGCTAGCCGTGTTGTCGTTGTTAAAAAGAAGAATGGAGAATATAGAGTTTGCATCGATTTTCGTAACTTAAATGCTATGGTACTCAAAGATCGTTTTCCCGTACCAGTAATTGATGACGTATTGCTGAAACTACAAAAAGCCAAGTTTTTCATAGTTATGGATTTAGAAAATGGATTCCTACATGTTGCTGTTGAAGAATCTAGTAAAAAATATACCGCTTTTATTACAAAACAAGGTTTGTTTGAATTTAATAAGGCCCCGTTTGGCTTTTGCAACTCACCAGCAAATTTTATAAGGTATGTTAACTACATTTTTCAAGACCTTATTAATGATGAGATTATGGAGTTATATATCGACGACTTTGTGATTTACGCCGATACTGCCGAAAATTGTTTAAAAAAGCTTCATATAGTGCTAGAAAGAGCATCAAAATTTGGCCTTAAGTTTAAATGGTCTAAATGCGCTTTCATGAAAAATAGAATTGACTTTTTAGGCCATACTGTAGAAGATGGCAAAGTATGGCCTGGGAAACAAAAAACGAAAGCTGTTGAGAAGTTTCCGATTCCATTCTGCAATCTGCAATCTGAAGATGAATGTATTAAGGCGATAACAAATTGTTTGCAGCTAGGACCATACGAAAACTTTAAGATTAAAGGTGGGCTCGTTTACAAAAGTATAAATGGCTATGATCTGTTAGTAGTGCCGAAAATAATGGAGTCGGAAAGTATCAGAAATGCACATGAAAATGGACACTTCTCAGTACAAAAAACGGTGCATACCATACAACAACAGTTTTACATCGCTCATTTAGAGAAGAAAGTTATACAGGTAGTCAATAATTGTATCAGGTGTATTATACACAACAAAAAAACTGGCAAAAAAGAAGGTATCCTCCATTGCATCGATAAAGGTGATACTCCGTTGCATACTTTACATATAGATCACCTTGGACCAATGGATGCTACATGTAAACAATATAAGCATATTCTAGCATTGGTCGACGGGTTTTCAAAGTTTTTGTGGTTATTTCCAACAAAGTCAACTGGTGCAGAAGAGGTAGTTAAAAATTTAAACGTTTGGTCGCAAACCTTTGGAAATCTCACACGAATAATTAGTGATAAGGGTGCAGCTTATACGTCGCAACTATTTAATGATTGGTGCCAGGAAAATGGTATCGAGCATATACATACAACTACGGGGGTGCCTCGCGGTAATGGACAAATTGAAAGAGTAAACCGCTCGATTTTATCTATAATATCTAAGCTGTCTTCTGAAGACACAACAAAGTGGTATAAGTTTGTGAGTCACGTCCAGAAGGCTTTAAATTCCACACTACACAGCAACAACTACTCCTTTTGAAGTAATGTCAAATTACAGCCTTTTTAAACCTGGGAGAATAATTCTACCGATCTATCCAATTGGCCATTTTCTAAAAATACATTATGCAATAAATTATATACCAAAACAAATGGCAATTTAATGCTTTAAAATGGTGCATAAATGACTGTCCTAGCACGAAAACTGCCAAAGTTAATTGCAACCATATCGGAAGCTCAAATTACCGCGTTTTTAAACATAGAACAATAATTCTCCCGATCCATCAAATTGACCATTTTTTAGACGAACACATTATGCTACAAATGATATACCAAATTAAAGTACAGTCATAATGCTTTAAAATGATGCATAAATGACTGTCATAGCATGAAAACTGTCAAAGTTATTCACAACCATATCGGAACCTCAAATTACCGCGTTTTTAAAACTGGGAAAATAATTCTACCGATCTATCCAATTGGCCATTTTCTAAAAATACATTATGCAATAAATTATATACCAAAACAAATGCCAATTTTAATGCATAAACGACTGTCCTAGCACGAAAACTGCCAAAGTTAATTGCATCCATATCGGAACCTCAGATTACTGCGTTTATTTAACATAGAAAAATAATTCTACCGATCTATCCAATTGGCCATTTTCTAAAAATACATTATGCAATAAATTATATACCAAAACAAATGGCAATTTTAATGCTTTAAAATTGTGCATAAATGACTGTCCTAGCACGAAAACTGCCAAAGTTAATTGCAACCATATCGGAACCTCAGATTACAGCGTTTATTAAACATAGAACAATAATTCTACCGAACTATCAAATTGACCAATTTGTAAAAACACACATTATGCAACAAATTATGTGCCATATTAAAGTGCAATCATAATGCTTTAAAATGGTGCATAAATGACTGTCATAGCATGAAAACTGTCAAAGTTATTTGCAACCATATCGGAACCTCAAATTACCGCGTTTTTAAACATAGAACAATAATTCTACCGATCCATCAAATTGACCATTTTTAGACGAACACATTATGCTACAAATGATATACCAAATTAAAGTGCAATCATAATGCTTTAAAATGATGAATAAATGACTGTCATAGCATGCAAACTGTCAATGTTATTTGCAACCATATCGGAACCTCAAACTACCGCGTTTTTAAAGCTGTGAAAATAATTCTACCGATCTATCCAATTGGCCATTTTCTAAAAATATATTATGGAATAAATTATATACCAAAACAAATGGCAATTTTAATGCTTTAAAATGGTGCATAAAAGATTGTCCTAGCACGAAAACTGCCAAAGTTAATTGCAACCATATCGGAACCTCAGATTACTGCGTTTATTAAACATAGAACAATAATTCTACCGATCTATCAAATTGACCAATTTGTAAAAACACACATTATGCTACAAATGATATACCATATTAAAGTGCAATCATAATGCTTTAAAATGATGCATAAATGACTGTCATAGCATGAAAACTGTCAATGTTATTTGCAACCATATCGGAACCTCAAATTATCGCGTTTTTAAACATAGAACAATAATTCTACCGATCCATCAAATTGACCATTTTTTAGACAAACACATTATGCCACAAATGATATACCAAATTAAAGTGCAATCATAATTCTTTAAAATGATGCATAAATGACTGTCATAGCATGAAAACTGTCAAAGTTATTCACAACCATATCGGAACCTCAAATTACCGCCTTTTTAAACCTGGGAAAATAATTCTATCGATCTATCCAATTGGCCATTTTCTAAAAATACATTATGCAATAAATTATATACCAAAACAAATGGCAACTATAATGCAATAAAAAGATGTATAAACGACTGTTATAACATGAAAACTATAAAATTTATTTGCAACCATATCGGAGCCTTAACTTACCGCATTTTTAAACCTGTACCAATAAATATACCGATCTATCAAATTTTTGTAAAAATTCATTATGCCACAAATTATACACCAAAACAAAGTGCAACTGTAATGCTTTAAAATGATGCATAAATGACTGTCATAGCATGAAAACTGTCAAAGTTATTCACAACCATATCGGAACCTCAAATTACCGCGTTTTTAAACCTGGGAAAATAATTCTACCGATCTATCCAATTGGCCATTTTCTAAAAATACATTATGCAGTAAAGTATATACCAAAACAAATGGCAATTTTAATGCATAAACGACTGTCCTAGCACGAAAACTGCAAAAGTTAATTGCAACCATATCGGAACCTCAGATTACTGCGTTTATTAAACATAGAACAATAATTCTACCGACCTATCAAATTGACCAATTTGTAAAAACACACATTATGCTACAAATGATATACCATATTAAAGTGCAACCATAATGCTTTAAAATGATGCGTAAATGACTGTCATAGCATGAAAACTGTCAATGTTATTTGCAACTATATCGGAACCTCAAATTACCGCGTTTTTAAACATAGAACAATAATTCTACCGATCCATCAAATTTACCATTTTTTAGACGAACACATTATGCCACAAATGATATACCAAATTAAAGTGCAATCATAATGCTTTAAAATGATGTATAAATGACTGTCCTAGCACGAAAACTGCCAAAGTTAATTGCAACCATATCGGAAGCTCAAATTACCGCGTTTTTAAACATAGAACAATAATTCTACCGATCCATCAAATTGACCATTTTTTAGACGAACACATTATGCTACAAATGATATACCAAATTAAAGTACAATCATAATGCTTTAAAATGATGCATAAATGACTGTCATAGCACTGTCAAAGTTATTCACAACCATATCGGAACTTCAAATTACCGCCTTTTTAAACCTGGGAAAATAATTCTACCGATCTATCCAATTGGCCATTTTCTAAAAATACTTTATGCAATAAATTATATACCAAAACAAATGGCAATTTTAATGCATAAACGACTGTCCTAGCACGAAAACTGCCAAAGTTAATTGCAACCATATCGGAACCTCAGATTACTGCGTTTATTAAACATAGAACAATAATTCTACCGACCTATCAAATTGACCAATTTGTAAAAACACACATTATGCTACAAAAGATATACCATATTAAAGTGCAATCATAATGCTTTAAAATGATGCATAAATGACTGTCATAGCATGAAAACTGTCAATGTTATTTGCAACCATATCGGAACCTCAAATTACCGCGTTTTTAAACATAGAACAATAATTCTACCGATCCATCAAATTTACCATTTTTTAGACGAACACATTATGCCACAAATGATATACCAAATTAAAGTGCAATCATAATGCTTTAAAATGATGTATAAATGACTGTCATAGCATGAAAACTGTCAAAGTTATTCACAACCATATCGGAACCTCAAATTACCGCCTTTTTAAACCTGGGAAAATAATTCTATCGATCTATCCAATTGGCCATTTTCTGAAAATAAATTATGCAATAAATTATATACCAAAACAAATGGCAACTATAATGCAATAAAAAGATGTATAAACGACTGTTATAACATGAAAACTATAAAATTTATTTGCAACCATATCGGAGCCTTAAATTACCGCATTTTTAAACCTGTACCAATAAATATACCGATCTATCCAATTTTTGTAAAAATTCATTATGCCACAAATTATACACCAAAACAAAGTGCAACTGTAATGCTTTAAAATGATGCATAAATGACTGTCATAGCATGAAAACTGTCAAAGTTATTCACAACCATATCGGAACCTTAAATTACCGCGTTTTTAAACCTGGGAAAATAATTCTACCGATTTATCTAATTGGCCATTTTCTAAAAATACATTATGCAATAAATTATATACCAAAACAAATGGCAATTTTAATGCTTTAAAATGGTGCATAAACGACTGTCCTAGCACGAAAACTGCCAAAGTTAATTGCAACCATATCGGAACCTCAGATTACAGCGTTTATTAAACATAGAACAATAATTCTACCGATCTCCCAAATTGACCAATTGGTAAAAACACACATTATGCTACAAATTATATACCATATTAAAGTGCAATCACAATGCTTTAAAATGATGCATAAATGACTGTCATAGCATGAAAACTGTCAATGTTATTTGCAACCATATCGGAACCTCAAATTACCGCCTTTTTAAAGCTGTGAAAATAATTCTACCGATCTATCCAATTGGCCATTTTCTAAAAATATATTATGGAATAAATTATATACCAAAGCAAATGGCAACTATAGTGCAATAAAAAGATATATAAACGAATGTTATAACATGAAAACTATAAAAGTTATTTGCTACCATATCGGAGCCTTAAATTACCGCATTTTTGAACCTGTACCAATAAATATACCGATCTATCCAATTTTTGTAAAAATTCATTATGCCACAAATTATACACCAAAATAAAGTGCAACTCTTATGCTTTAAAATTATGCCTAAACTATTGCCCTAGCATGAAAACTGTCAAAGTTATTTGCAACCATATCGGTACCTCAAATTACCTCGTTTTTAAACATAGAACAATAATTCTACCGATCCATCAAATTGACCATTTTTTAGACGAACTCATTATGCTACAAATGATATGCCAAATTAAAGTGCAATCATAATGCTTTAAAATGATGCATAATTGACTGTCATAGCATGAAAACAGTCAAAGTTATTCACAACCATATCGGAACCTCAAATTACCGCGTTTTTAAACCTGGGAAAATAATTCTACCGATCTATCCAATTGGCCATTTTCTAAAAATACATTATGCAATAAATTATATACCAAAACAAATGGCAATTTTAATGCATAAACGACTGTCCTAGCACGAAAACTGCCAAAGTTAATTGCAACCATATCGGAACCTCAGATTACTGCGTTTATTAAACATAGAACAATAATTCTACCGATCTATCAAATTGACCAATTTGTAAAAACACACATTATGCTACAAATGATATACCATATTAAAGTGCAATCATAATGCTTTAAAATGATGCATAAATGACTGTCATAGCATGAAAACTGTCAATGTTATTTGCAGCCATATCGGAACCTCAAATTACCGCGTTTTTAAACATGGAACAATAATTCTACCGATCCATCAAATTTACCATTTTTTAGACGAACACATTATGCCACAAATGATATATCAAATTAAAGTGCAATCATAATGCTTTAAAATGATGTATAAATGACTGTCATAGCATGAAAACTGTCAAAGTTATTCACAACCATATCGGAACCTCAAATTACCGCCTTTTTAAACCTGGGAAAATAATTCTATCGATCTATCCAATTGGCCATTTTCTAAAAATACATTATGCAATAAATTATATACCAAAACAAATGGCAACTATAATGCAATAAAAAGATGTATAAACGATTGTTATAACATGAAAACTATAAAATTTATTTGCAACCATATCGGAGCCTTAAATTATCGCATTTTTAAACCTGTACCAATAAATATACCGATTTATCCAATTTTTGTAAAAATTCATTATGCCACAAATTATACACCAAAACAAAATGCAACTGTAATGCCTTAAAATGATGCATAAATGACTGTCAAAGCATGAAAACTGTCAAAGTTATTCACAACCATATCGGAACCTCAAATCATAGCGTTTTTAAACATAGAACAAAATTTCTACCGATCTATCAAATTGACCAATTTGTAAAAACACACATTATGCTACAAATGATATACCATATTAAAGTGCAATCATAATGCTTTAAAATGATGCATAAATGACTGTCATAGCGTGAAAACTGTCAATGTTATTTGCAGCCATATCGGAACCTCAAATTACCGCGTTTTTAAAGCTGTGAAAATAATTCTACCGATCTATCCAATTGGCCATTTTCTAAAAATATATTATGCAATAAATTATATACCAAAACAAATGGCAACTATAATTTAATAAAAAGACATATAAACGACTGCTATAACATGAAAACTATAAAAGATATTTGCAACCATATCGGAGCCTTAAATTACCGCATTTCTAAACCTGTACCAATAAATATACCGATCTATCCAATTTTTGTAAAAATTCATTATGCCACAAATTATACACCAAAACAAAGTGCAAAGTGCTTTAAAATGATGCATAAACGATTGTCCTGGCATGAAAACTGTCAATGTTATTTGCAACCATAACGGAACCTCAAATCATAGCGTTTTTAAACATAGAACAACAATTCTACCGATCCATCAAATTTACAATTTTTTAGAAGAACACATTTTGCCACAAGTGATATACCAAATTAAAGTACAATCATAATGCTTTAAAATGATGCATAAATGACTGTCATAGCATGAAAACTGTCAAAGTTATTCACAACCATATCGGAACCTCAAATTACCGCCTTTCTAAACCTGGGAAAATAATTCTACCGATCTATCCAATTGGCCATTTTCTAAAAATACATTATGCAATAAATTATATACCAAAACAAATGGCAATTTTAATGCTTTAAAATGGTGCATAAATGACTGTCGTAGCACGAAAACTGCCAAAGTTAATTGCAACCATATCGGAACCTCAGATTACTGCGTTTATTAAACATAGAACAATAATTCTACCGATCTATCAAATTGACCAATTTGTAAAAACACACATTATGCTACAAATTATATACCATATTAAAGTGCAATCACAATGCTTTAAAATGATGCATAAATGACTGTCATAGCATGAAAACTGTCAATGTTATTTGCAACCATATCGGAACCTCAAATTACCGCGTTTTTAAACATAGAACAATAATTCTACCGATCCATCAAATTGACCATTTTTTAGACGAACACATTATGCTGCAAATGATATACCAAATTAAAGTGCAATCATAATGCTTTAAAATGATGCATAATTGACTGTCATAGCATGAAAACAGTCAAAGTTATTCACAACCATATCGGAACCTCAAATTACCGCCTTTTTAAACCTGGGAAAATAATTCTACCGATCTATCCAATTGGCCATTTTCTAAAAATACATTATGCAATAAATTATATACCAAAACAAATGGCAATTTTAATGCATAAACGATTGTCCTAGCACGAAAACTGCCAAAGTTAATTGCAACCATATCGGAACCTCAGATTACTGCGTTTATTAAACATAGAACAATAATTCTACCGAACTATCAAATTGACCAATTTGTAAAAACACACATTATGCTACAAATGATATACCATATTAAAGTGCAATCATAATGCTTTAAAATGATGCATAAATGACTGTCATAGCATGAAAACTGTCAATGTTATTTGCAGCCATATCGGAACCTCAAATTACCGCGTTTTTAAAGCTGTGAAAATAATTCTATCGATCTATCCAATTGGCCATTTTCTAAAAATATATTATGCAATAAATTATATACCAAAACAAAAAAAAACTATAATGCAATAAAAAGATATATAAACGACTGCTATAACATGAAAACTATAAAAGATATTTGCAACCATATCGGAGCCTTAAATTACCGCATTTCTAAACCTGTACCAATATATATACCGATCTATCCAATTTTTGTAAAAATTCATTATGCCACAAATTATACACCAAAACAAAGTGCAAATGTAATGCTTTAAAATGATGCATAATCGATTGTCCTGGCATGAAAACTGTCAAAGTTATTTGCAACCATAACGGGAAAATAATTCTACCGATCTATCCAATTGGCCATTTTCTAAAAATACATTATGCAATAAATTATATACCAAAACAAATGGCAATTTTAATGCTTTAAAATGGTGCATAAATGACTGTCCTAGCACGAAAACTGCCAAAGTTAATTGCAACCATATCGGAACCTCATATTACTGCGTTTATTAAACATAGAACAATAATTCTACCGATCTATCAAATTGACCAATTTGTGAAAACACACATTATGCTACAAATGATATACCATATTAAAGTGCAATCATAATGCTTTAAAATGATGCATAATGACTGTCATAGCGTGAAAACTGTCAATGTTATTTGCAGCCATATCGGAACCCCAAATTACCACGTTTTTAAAGCTGTGAAAATAATTCTACCGATCTATCCAATTGGCCATTTTCTAAAAATATATTATGCAATAAATTATATACCAAAACAAATGGCAACTATAATGCAATAAAAAGATATAAGCGACTGCTATTACATGAAAACTATAAAAGATATTTGCAACCATATCGGAGCCTTAAATTACCGCATTTCTAAACCTGTACCAATAAATATACCGATCTATCCAATTTTTGTAAAAATTCATTTTGCCACAAATTATACACCAAAACAAAGTGCAAATGTAATGCTTTAAAATGATGCATAAACGATTGTCCTGGCATGAAAACTGTCAATGTTATTTGCAACCATAACGGAACCTCAAATCATAGCGTTTTTAAACATAGAACAACAATTCTACCGATCCATCAAATTTTCAATTTTTTAGAAGAACACATTTTGCCACAAGTGATATACCAAGTTAAAGTACAATCGTAACGCATTAAAATGATGCATAAATGATTGTCATAGCATGAAAACTGTCAAAGTTATTTGCAACCATATCGGAACCTCAAATTACAGCCTTTTTAAACCTGGGAGAATAATTCTACCGATCTATCCAATTGGCCATTTTCTAAAAATACATTATGCAATAAATTATATACCAAAACAAATGGCAACTATAATGCAATAAAAAGATGTATAAACGACTGTTATAACATGAAAACTATAAAAGTTATTTGCAACCATATCGGACCCTTAAATTACCGCATTTTTAAACCTGTACCAATATATATACCGATCTATCCAATTTTTGTAAAAATTCATTATGCCACAAATTATACACCAAAACAAAGTGCAACTGTAACTGTGCAACTGTATTCACAACCATATCGGAACCTCAAATTACCGCGTTTTTAAACCTGGGAAGATAATTCTACCGATCTATCCAATTTGCCATTTTCTAAAAATACATTATGCAATAAATTATATACCAAAACAAATGGCAATTTTAATGCACAAACGACTGTCCTAGCACGAAAACTGCCAAAGTTAATTGCAACCATATCGGAACCTCAGATTACTGCGTTTATTAAACATAGAACAATAATTCTACCGATCCATCAAATTGACCATTTTTTAGACGAACACATTATGCTACAAATGATATACCAAATTAAAGTGCAATCATAATGCTCTAAAATGATGCATAATTGACTGTCATACCATGAAAACAGTCAAAGTTATTCACAACCATATCGGAACCTCAAATTACCGCCTTTTTAAACCTGGGAAAATAATTCTACCGATCTATCCAATTGGCCATTTTCTAAAAATACATTATGCAATAAATTATATACCAAAAAAAATGGCAATTTTAATGCTTTAAAATGGTGCATAAACGACTGTCCTAGCACGAAAACTGCCAAAGTTAATTGCAACCATATCGGAACCTCAGATTACTGCGTTTATTAAACATAGAACAATAATTCTACCGATCTATCAAATTGACCAATTTGTAAAAACACACATTATGCTACAAATGATATACCATATTAAAGTGCAATCATAATGCTTTAAAATGATGCATAAATGACTGTCATAGCGTGAAAACTGTCAATGTTATTTGCAGCCATATCGGAACCTCAAATTACCGCATTTTTAAAGCTGTGAAAATAATTCTACCGATCTATCCAATTGGCCATTTTCTAAAAATATATTATGCAATAATTATATACCAAAACAAATGGCAACTATAATGCAATAAAAAGATATATAAACGACTGCTATAACATGAAAACTATAAAATATATTTGCAAACATATCGGAGCCTTAAATTACCGCATTTCTAAACCTGTACCAATAAATATACCGATCTATCCAATTTTTGTAAAAATTCATTATGCCACAAATTATACACCAAAACAAAGTGCAAATGTAATGCTTTAAAATGATGCATAAACGATTGTCCTGGCATGAAAACTGTCAAAGTTATTTGCAACCATAACGGAACCTTAAATCATAGCGTTTTTAAACATAGAACAACAATTCTACCGATCCATCAAATTTACAATTTTTTAGAAGAACACATTTTGCCACAAGTGATATACCAAGTTAAAGTACAATCGTAATGCATTAAAATGATGCATAAATGATTGTCATAGCATGAAAACTGTCAAAGTTATTCGCAACCATATCGGAACCTCAAATTACAGCCTTTTTAAACCTGGGAGAATAATTCTACCGATCTATCCAATTGGCCATTTTCTAAAAATACATTATGCAATAAATTATATACCAAAACAAATGGCAATTTTAATGCTTTAAAATGGTGCATAAATGACTGTCCTAGCACGAAAACTGCCAAAGTTAATTGACACCATATCGGAAGCTCAAATTACCGCGTCTTTAAACATAGAACAATAATTCTACCGATCCATCAAATTGACCATTTTTTAGACGAACGCATTATGCTACAAATGATATACCAAATTAAAGTACAATCATAATGGTTTAAAAATGATGCATAAATGACTGTCATAGCATGAAAACTGTCAAAGTTATTCACAACCATATCGGAACCTCAAATTACCGCCTTTTTAAACCTGGGAAAATAAGTCTACCGATCTATCCAATTGGCCATTTTCTAAAAATACATTATGCAATAAATTATGTACCAAAACAAGTGGCAATTTTAATGCATAAATGACTGTCCTAGCACGAAAACTGCCAAAGTTAATTGCAACCATATCGGAACCTCAGATTACAGCGTTTATTAAACATAGAACAATAATTCTACGGATCTCCCAAATTGACCAATTAGTAAAAACACACATTATGCTACAAATTATATACCATATTAAAGTGCAATCACAATGCTTTAAAATGATGCATAAATGACTGTCATAGCATGAAAACTGTCAATGTTATTTGCAACCATATCGGAACCTCAAATTACCGCCTTTTTAAAGCTGTGAAAATAATTCTACCGATCTATCCAATTGGCCATTTTCTAAAAATATATTATGGAATAAATTATATACCAAAGCAAATGGCAACTATAATGCAATAAAAAGATATATAAACAACTGTTATAACATGAAAACTATAAAAGATATTTGCAACCATATCGGAGCCTTAAATTACCGCATTTCTAAACCTGTACCAATAAATATACCGATCTATCCAATTTTTGTAAAAATTCATTATGTCACAAATTATACACCAAAACAAAGTGCAACTGTAATGCTTTAAATTGATGCATAAACGATTGTCCTGGCATGAAAACTGTCAAAGTTATTTGCAACCATATCGGAACCTCAAATCATAGCGTTTTTAAACATAGAACAACAATTCTACCGATCCATCGAATTTAAAATTTTTAGAAGAACACATTTTGCCACAAATGGTATACCAAGTTAAAGTACAATCTTAATGCATTAAAGTGATGCATAAAAGTGATGCATTTATTCGCAACCATATCGGAACCTCAAATTACCGCCTTTTTAAACCTGGGAAAATAATTCTACCGATCTATCTAATTGGCCATTTTCTAAAAATACATTATGCAATAAATTATATACCAAAACAAATGGCAATTTTAATGATTTAAAATGGTGCATAAATGACTGTCCTAGCACGAAAACTGCCAAAGTTAATTGCAACTATATCGGAACCTCAGATTACAGCGTTTATTAAACATAGAACAATAATTCTACCGATCTATCAAATTGACTAATTTGTAAAAACACACATTATGCAACAAATTATGTACCATATTAAAGTGCAATCATAATGCTTTAAAATGGTGCATAAATGACTGTCATAGCATGCAAATTGTCAATGTTATTTGCAACCATATCGGAACCTCAAACTACCGCGTTTTTAAAGCTGTGAAAATAATTCTACCGATCTATCCAATTGGCGATTTTCTAAAAATATATTATGGAATAAATTATATACCAAAGCAAATGGCAACTATAGTGCAATAAAAAGATATATAAACGACTGTTATAACATGAAAATTATAAAAGTTATTTGCAACCATATCGGAGCCTTAAACTACCGCATTTTTGAACCAGTACCAATAAATATACCGATCTATCCAATTTTTGTAAAAATTCATTATGCCACAAATTATACACCAAAATAAAGTGCAACTCTTATGCTTTAAAATGATGCCTAAACTATTACCCTAGCATGAAAACTGTCAAAGTTATTTGCAACCATATCGGAACCTCAAATTACCGCGTTTTTAAACATAGAACAATAATTCTACCGATCCATCAAATTTACCATTTTTTAGACGAACACATTATGCTACAAATGATATACCAAAAAAGTGCAAATGTAATGCTCTAAAATGATGCATAATTGACTGTCATAGCATGAAAACAGTCAAAGTTATTCACAACCATATCGGAACCTCAAATTACCGCCTTTTTAAACCTGGGAAAATAATTCTACTGATCTAACCAATTGGCCATTTTCTAAAAATACATTATGCAATAAATTATATACCAAAACAAATGGCAATTTTAATGCTTTAAAATGGTGCATAAACGACTGTCCTAGCACGAAAACTGCCAAAGTTAATTGCAACCATATCGGAACCTCAGATTACTGCGTTTATTAAACATAGAACAATAATTCTACCGATCTATCAAATTGACCAATTTGTAAAAACACACATTATGCTACAAATGATATACCATATTAAAGTGCAATCATAATGCTTTAAAATGATGCATAAATGACTGTCATAGCATAAAAACTGTCAATGTTATTTGCAACCATATCGGAACCTCAAATTATCGCGTTTTTAAACATAGAACAATAATTCTACCGATAAATAAAATTGACCATTTTTTAGACGAACACATTATGCCACAAATGATATACCAAATTAAAGTGCAATCATAATGCTTTAAAATGATGCATAAATGACTGTCATAGCATGAAAACTGTCAAAGTTATTCACAACCATATCGGAACCTCAAATTACCGCGTTTTAAACCTGGGAAAATAATTCTATCGATCTATCCAATTGGCCATTTTCTAAAAATACATTATGCAATAAATTATATACCAAAACAAATGGCAACTATAATGCAATAAAAAGATGTATAATCGACTGTTATAACATGAAAATTATAAAAGTTATTTGCAACTATATCGGAGCCTTAAATTACCGCATTTTAAACCTGTACCAATAAATATACCGATCTATCCAATTTTTGTAAAAATTCATTATGCCACAAATTATACACCAAAACAAAGTGCAACTGTAACTGGGCAACTGTATTCACAACCATATCGGAACCTCAAATTACCGCGTTTTTAAACCTGGGAAAATAATTCTACCGATCTATCCAATTTGCCATTTTCTAAAAATACATTATGCAATAAATTATATACCAAAACAAATGGCAATTTTAATGCATAAACGACTGTCCTAGCACGAAAACTGCCAAAGTTAATTGCAACCATATCGGAACCTCAGATTACAGCGTTTATTAAACATAGAACAATAATTCTATACCGATCTCCCAAATTGACCAATTAGTAAAACACACATTATGCTACAAATTATATACCATATTAAAGTGCAATCACAATGCTTTAAAATGATGCATAAATGACTGTCATAGCATTAAACTGTCAATGTTATTTGCAACCATATCGGAACCTCAAATTACCCGCCTTTTTAAAGCTGTGAAAATAATTCTACCGATCTATCCAATTGGCCATTTTCTAAAAATATATTATGGAATAAATTATATACCAAAGCAAATGGCAACTATAATGCAATAAAAAGATATATAAACAACTGTTATAACATGAAAAACTATAAAAGATATTGCAACCATATCGGAGCCTTAAATTACCGCATTTCTAAACCTGTACCAATAAATGTACCGATCTATCCAATTTTTGTAAAAATTCATTATGCCACAAATTATACACCAAAACAAAGTGCAACTGTAATGCTTTAGAATGATGCATAAACGATTGTCTTGGCATGAAAACTGTCAAAGTTATTCGCAACCATATCGGAACCTCAAATTACTTACCGCCTTTTTAAACCTGGGAAAATAATTCTACCGATCTATCCAATTGGCCATTTTCTAAAAATACATTATGCAATAAATTATATACCAAAACAAATGGCAATTTTAATGCTTTAAAATGGTGCATAAATGACTGTCCTAGCACGAAAACTGCCAAAGTTAATTGTAACCATATCGGAACCTCAAATTACAGCGTTTATTAAACATAGAACAATAATTCTACCGATCTATCAAATTGACCAATTTGTAAAAACACACATTATGCAACAAATTATGTACCATATTAAAGTGCAATCATAATGCTTTAAAATGGTGCATAAATGACTGTCATAGCATGCAAACTGTCAATGTTATTTGCAACCATTTCGGAACATCAAACTACCGCGTTTTTAAAGCTGTGAAAATAATTCTACCGATCTATCCAATTGGCCATTTTCTAAAAATATATTATGGAATAAATTATATACCAAAGCAAATGGAAACTATAGTGCAATAAAAAGATATATAAACGACTGTTATAACATGAAAACTATAAAAGTTATTTGTAACCATATCGGAGCCTTAAATTACCGCATTTTTGAACCTGTACCAATAAATATACCGATCTATCCAATTTTTGTAAAAATTCATTATGCCACAAATTATACACCAAATAAAGTGCAACTCTTATGCTTTAAAATGATGCCTAAACTATTGCCCTAGCATGAAAACTGTCAAAGTTATTTGCAACCATATCGGAACCTCAAATTACCGTGTTTTTAAACATAGAACAATAATTCTACCGATCCATCAAATTGACCATTTTTTAGACGAACACATTATGCCACAAATGATATACCAAATTAAAGTGCAATCAAAATGCTTTAAAATGATGCATAAATGACTGTCATAGCATGAAAACTGTCAAAGTTATTCACAACCATATCGGAACCTCAAATTACCGCCTTTTTAAACCTGGGAAAATAATTCTATCGATCTATCCAATTGGCCATTTTCTAAAAATACATTATGCAATAAATTATATACCAAACAAATGGCAACTATAATGCAATAAAAAGATGTATAAACGACTGTTATAACATGAAAACTATAAAAGTTATTTGCAACAATATCGGAGCCTTAAATTACCGCATTTTTAAACCTGTACCAATAAATATACCGATCTATACAATTTTTGTAAAAATTCGTTATGCCACAAATTATACACCAAAACAAAGTGCAACTGTAATGCTTTAAAATGATGCATAAATTACTGTCATAGCGTGAAAACTGTCAATGTTATTCACAGCCATATCGGAACCTCAAATTACCGCGTTTTTAAACCTGGGAAAATAATTCTACCGATCTATCCAATTGGCCATTTTCTAAAAATACATTATGCAATAATTATATACCAAACAAATGGCAATTTTAATGCATAAACGACTGTCCTAGCACGAAAACTGCCAAAGATAATTGCAACCATATCGGAACCTCAGATTACTGCGTTTATTAAACATAGAACAATAATTTTACCGATCTATCAATTGACCAATTTGTAAAAACACACATTATGCTACAAATGATATACCATATTAAAGTGCAATCATAATGCTTTAAAATGATGCATAAATGACTGTCATAGCGTGAAAACTGCCAATGTTATTTGCAGCCATATCGGAACCTCAAATTACCGCGTTTTTAAAGCTGTGAAAATAATTCTACCGAAATATCCAATTGGCGATTTTCTAAAAATATATTATGCAATAAATTATATATAAATTATACACCAAAACAATGTGCAACTGTAATGCTTTAAAATGATGCATAAATGACTGTCATAGCATGAAAACTGTCAAAGTTATTCACAACCATATCGGAACCTCAAATTACCGCGTTTTTAAACCTGGGAAAATAATTCTACCGATTTATCTAATTGGCCATTTTCTAAAAATACATTATGCAATAAATTATATACCAAAACTAATGGCAACTATAATGCAATAAAAAGATGTATAAACGACTGTTATAACATGAAAACTATAAAAGTTATTTGCAACCATATCGGAGCCTTAAATTACCGCATTTTTAAACCTGTACCAATAAATATACCGATCTATCCAATTTTTGTAAAAATTCATTATGCCACAAATTATACACCAAAACAAAGTGCAACTGTAATGCTTTAAAATGATGTATAAATGACTGTCATAGCGTGAAAACTGTCAATATTATTCACAACCATATTGGAACCTCAAATTACCGCGTTTTTAAACATAGAACAATAATTCTACCGATCCATCAAATTTACCATTTTTTAGACGAACACATTATGCCACAAATGATATACCAAATTAAAGTGCAATCATAATGCTTTAAAATGATGTATAAAAGACTGTCATAGCATGAAAACTGTCAAAGTTATTCACAACCATATCGGAACCTCAAATTACCGCCTTTTTAAACCTGGGAGAATAATTCTACCGATCTATCCAATTGGCCATTTTCTAAAAATACATTATGCAATAAATTATATACCAAAAACAAATTGCAATTTTAATGCTTTAAAATGGTGCATAAATGACTGTCCTAGCACGAAAACTGCCAAAGTTAATTGCAACCATATCGGAAGCTCAAATTACCGCGTTTTTAAACATAGAACAATAATTCTACCGATCCACTAATTGACCATTTTTTAGACGAACACATTATGCTACAAATGATATACCAAATTAAAGTACAATCATAATGCTTAAAATGATGCATAAATGACTGTCATAGCATGAAAACTGTCAAAGTTATCACAACCATATCGGAACCTCAAATTACCGCCTTTTTAAACCTGGGAAAATAATTCTACCGATCTATCCAATTGGCCATTTTCTAAAAATACATTATGCAATAAATTATATACCAAAACAAATGGCAATTTTAATGCTTTAAAATGGTGCATAAATGACTGTCCTTGCACGAAAACTGCCAAAGTTAATTGCAACCATATCGGAACCTCAAATTACCGCGTTTTTAAACATAGAACAATAAATTCTACCGATCCATCAAATTGACCATTTTTTAGACGAACACATTATGCCACAAATTATATACCATATTAAAGTGCAATCATAATGCTTTAAAATGATGTATAAATGACTGTCATAGCGTGAAAACTGTCAATGTTATTTGCAGCCATATCGGAACCTCAAACTACCGCCTTTTTAAAGCTGTGAAAATAATTCTACCGATCTATCCAATTGGCCATTTTCTAAAAATATATTATGCAATAAATTATATACCAAAGCAATGGCAACTATAATGCAATAAAAAGATATATAAACGACTGCTATAACATGAAAACTATAAAAGATATTTGCAACCATATCGTAGCCTTAAATTACCGCAATTTCTAAACCTGTACCAATAAATATACCGATCTATCCAATTTTTGTAAAAATTCATTACGCCACAAATTATACACCAAAACAAAGTGCAAATGTAATGCTTTAAAATGATGCATAAACGATTGTCCTGGCATGAAAACTGTCAAAGTTATTTGCAACCATATCGGAACCTCAAATCATAGCGTTTTTAAACATAGAACAACAATTCTACCGATCCATCGAATTTACAATTTTTTAGAAGAACACATTTGCCATAAATGATATATCAAGTTAAAGTACAATCGTAATGCATTAAAGTGATGCATAAATTATTGTCATAGCATGAAAACTGTCAAAGTTATTCGCAACCATATCGGAACCTCAAATTACCGCGTTTTAAACCTGGGAAAATAATTCTACCGATCTATCCAATTGGCCATTTTCTAAAAATACATTATGCAATAAATTATATACCAAAACAAATGGCAATTTTAATGCTTTAAAATGGTGCATAAATGACTGTCCTAGCACGAAAACTGCCAAAGTTAATTGCAACCATATCGGAACCTCAGATTACAGCGTTATTAAACATAGAACAATAATTCTACCGATCTATCAAATTGACCAATTTGTAAAAACACACATTATGCAACAAATATGTACCATATTAAAGTGCAATCATAATGCTTTAAAATGGTGGCATAAATGACTGTCATAGCATGGAAACTGTCACTGTTATTTGCAACCATATCGGAACCTCAAACTACCGCGTTTTTAAGCTTGTGAAAATAATTCTACCGATCTATCCAATTGGCCATTTTCTAAAATATATTATGGAATAAATTATATACCAAAGCAAATGGCAACTATAGTGCAATAAAAAGATATATAAACGACTGTTATAACATGAAACTATAAAAGTTATTTGCTACCATATCGGAGCCTTAAATTACCGCATTTTTTGAACCTGTACCAATAAATATACCGATCTATCAATTTTTGTAAAAATTCATTATGCCACAAATTATACACCAAAATAAAGTGCAACTCTTATGCTTTAAAATTATGCCTAAACTATTGGCCCTAGCATGAAAACTGTCAAAGTTATTTGCAACCATATCGGTACCTCAAATACCTCGTTTTTAAACATAGAACAATAATTCTACCGATCCATCTAATTGACCATTTTTTAGACGAAATCATTATGCTACAAATGATATGCCAAATTAAAGTGCAATCATAATGCTTTAAAATGATGCATAATTGATGTCATAGCATGAAAACAGTCAAAGTTATTCACAACCATATCGGAACCTCAAATTACCGCCTTTTAAACCTGGGAAAATAATTCTATTATTAAACATAGAACAATAATTCTACCGATCTATCAAATTGACCAATTTGTAAAAACACACATTATGCTACAAATGATATACCATATTAAAGTGCAATCATAATGCTTTAAAATGATGCATAAATGACTGTCATAGCATGAAAACTGTCAATGTTATTTGCAGCCATATCGGAACCTCAAATTACCGCGTTTTTAAACATGGAACATAATTCTACGATCCATCAAATTTACCATTTTTTAGACGAACACATTATGCCACAAATGATATATCAAATTAAAGTGCAATCATAATGCTTTAAAATGATGTATAAATGACTGTCATAGCATGAAAAACTGTCAAAGTTATTCACAACCATATCGGAACCTCAAATACCGCCTTTTAAACCTGGGAAAATAATTCTATCGATCTATCCAATTGGCCATTTTCTAAAAATACATTATGCAATAAATTATATACCAAAACAAATGGCAACTATAATGCAATAAAAAGAGTATAACGATTGTTATAACATGAAAACTATAAAATTTATTTGCAACCATATCGGAGCCTTAAATTATCGCATTTTTAAACCTTACCAATAAATATACCGATTATCCAATTTTTGTAAAAATTCATTATGCCACAAAATATACACCAAAACAAAATGCAACTGTAATGCCTTAAAATGATGCATAAATGATGTCAAAGCATGAAAACTGTCAAAGTTATTCACAACCATATCGGAACCTCAAATCATAGCGTTTTTAAACATAGAACAAAATTCTACCGATCTATCAAATTGACCAATTTGTAAAAACACACATTATGCTACAAATGATTACCATATTAAAGTGCAATCATAATGCTTTAAAATGATGCATAAATGACTGTCATAGCGTGAAAACTGTCAATGTTATTTGCAGCCATATCGGAACCTCAAATTACCGCGTTTTTAAAGCTGTGAAAATAATTCTACCGATCTATCCAATTGGCCATTTTCTAAAAATATATTATGCAATAAATTATATACCAAAACAAATGGCAACTATAATTTAATAAAAAGATATAAACGACTGCTATAACATGAAAACTATAAAAGATATTTGCAACCATATCGGAGCCTTAAATTACCGCATTTCTAAACCTGTACCAATAAATATACCGATCTATCCAATTTTTGTAAAAATTCATTATGCCACAAATTATACACCAAAACAAAGTGCAAATGTAATGCTTTAAAATGATGCATAAACGATTGTCCTGGCATGAAAACTGTCAATGTTATTTGCAACCATAACGGAACCTCAAATCATAGCGTTTTTAAACATAGAACAACAATTCTACCGATCCATCAAATTTACAATTTTTTAGAAGAACACATTTTGCCACAAGTGATATACCAAATTAAAGTACAATCATAATGCTTTAAAATGATGCATAAATGACTGTCATAGCATGAAAACTGTCAAAGTATTCACAACCATATCGGAACCTCAAATTACCGCCTTTTAAACCTGGGAAAATAATTCTACCGATATCCAATTGGCCATTTTCTAAAAATACATTATGCAATAAATCATATACCAAAACAAATGGCAATTTTAATGCTTTAAAATGGTGCATAAATGACTGTCGTAGCACGAAAACTCCAAAGTTAATTGCAACCATATCGGAACCTCAGATTACTGCGTTATTAAACATAGAACAATAATTCTACCGATCTATCAAATTGACCAATTTGTAAAAACACATTATGCTACAAATATATACCATTAAAGTGCAATCACAATGCTTTAAAATGATGCATAATGACTGTCATAGCATGAAAACTGTCAATGTTATTTGCAACCATATCGGAACCTCAAATTACCGCGTTTTTAAACATAGAACAATAATTCTACCGATCCATCAAATTGACCATTTTTTAGACGAACACATTATGCTGCAAAATGATATACCAAATTAAAGTGCAATCATAATGCTTTAAAATGATGCATAATTGACTGTCATAGCATGAAAACAGTCAAAGTTATTCACAACCATATCGGAACCTCAAATTACCGCCTTTTTAAACCTGGGAAAATAATTCTATCGATCTATCCAATTGGCCATTTTCTAAAAATATATTATGCAATAAATTATATACCAAAACAAAAAAAAACTATAATGCAATAAAAAGATATATAAACGACTGCTATAACATGAAAACTATAAAAGATATTTGCAACCATATCGGAGCCTTAAATTACCGCATTTTTAAACCTGTACCAATATATATACCGATCTATCCAATTTTTGTAAAAATTCATTATGCCACAAATTATACACCAAAACAAAGTGCAAACGTAATGCTTTAAAATGATGCATAATCGATTGTCCTGGCATAAAAACTGTCAAAGTTATTTGCAACCATAACGGGAAAATAATTCTACCGATCTATCCAATTGGCCATTTTCTAAAATACATTATGCAATAAATTATATACCAAAACAAATGGCAATTTTAATGCTTTAAAATGGTGCATAAATGACTGTCCTAGCACGAAAACTGCCAAAGTTAATTGCAACCATATCGGAACCTCAGATTACTGCGTTTATTAAACATAGAACAATAATTCTACCGATCTATCAAATTGACCAATTTGTAAAAACACACATTATGCTACAAATGATATACCATATTAAAGTGCAATCATAATGCTTTAAAATGATGCATAAATGACTGTCATAGCGTGAAAACTGTCAAGTTATTTGCAGCCATATCGGAACCCCAAATTACCCGTTTTTAAAGCTGTGAAAATAATTCTACCGATCTATCCAATTGGCCATTTTCTAAAAATATATTATGCAATAAATTATATACAAAACAAATGGCAACTATAATGCATAAAAAGATATAAGCGACTGCTATACATGAAAACTATAAAAGATATTTGCAACCATATCGGAGCCTTAAATTACCGCATTTCTAAACCTGTACCAATAAATATACCGATCTATCCAATTTTTGTAAAAATTCATTATGCCACAAATTATACACCAAAACAAAGTGCAAATGTAATGCTTTAAAATGATGCATAAACGATTGTCCTGGCATGAAAACTGTCAATGTTATTTGCAACCATAACGGAACCTCAAATCATAGCGTTTTTAAACATAGAACAACAATTCTACCGATCCATCAAATTTTCAATTTTTAGAAGAACACATTTTGCCACAAGTGATATACCAAGTTAAAGTACAATCGTAACGCATTAAAATGATGCATAAATGATTGTCATAGCATGAAAACTGTCAAAGTTATTTGCAACCATATCGGAACCTCAAATTACAGCCTTTTTAAACCTGGGAGAATAATTCTACCGATCTATCCAATTGGCCATTTTCTAAAAATACATTATGCAATAAATTATATACCAAAACAAATGGCAACTATAATGCAATAAAAAGATGTATAAACGACTGTTATAACATGAAAACTATAAAAGTTATTTGCAACCTATCGGACCCTTAAATTACCGCATTTTTAAACCTGTACCAAATATATACCGATCTATCCAATTTTTGTAAAAACATTATGCACAAATTATACACCAAAACAAAGTGCAACTGTAACTGTGCAACTGTATTCACAACCATATCGGAACCTCAAATTACCGCGTTTTTAAACCTGGAAGATAATTCTACGATCTATCCAATTTGCCATTTTCTAAAAATACATTATGCAATAAATTATATACCAAAACAAATGGCAATTTAATGCACAAACGACTGTCCTAGCACGAAAAATGCCAAAGTTAATTGCAACCATATCGGAACCTCAGATTACTGCGTTTATTAAACATAGAACAATAATTCTACCGATCCATCAAATTGACCATTTTTTAGACGAACACATTATGCTACAAATGATATACCAAATTAAAGTGCAATCATAATGCTCTAAAATGATGCATAATTGACTGTCATACCATGAAAACAGTCAAAGTTATTCACAACCATATCGGAACCTCAAATTACCGCCTTTTTAAACCTGGGAAAATAATTCTACCGATATCCAATTGGCCATTTTCTAAAAATACATTATGCAATAAATTATTACCAAAAAAAATGGCAATTTTAATGCTTTAAAATGGTGCATAAACGACTGTCCTAGCACGAAAAACTGCCAAAGTTAATTGCAACCATATCGGAACCTCAGATTACTGCGTTTATTAAACATAGAACAATAATTCTACCGATCTATCAAATTGACCAATTTGTAAAAACACACATTATGCTACAATATTAAAGTGCAATCATAATGCTTTAAAATGATGATAAATGACTGTCATAGCGTGAAAACGTCAATGTTATTTGCAGCCATATCGGAACTCAAATTACCGCATTTTTAAAGCTGTGAAAATAATTCTACCGATCTATCCAATTGGCCATTTTCTAAAAATATATTATGCAATAAATTATATACCAAAACAAATGGCAACTATAATGCAATAAAAGATATAAACGACTGCTATAACATGAAAATATAAAATATATTTGCAAACATATCGGAGCCTTAAATTACCCATTTCTAAACCTGTACCAATAAATATACCGATCTATCCAATTTTTGTAAAAATTCATTATGCCACAAATTATACACCAAACAAAGTGCAAATGTAATGCTTTAAAATGATGCATAAACGATTGTCCTGGCATGAAAACTGTCAAAGTTATTTGCAACCATAACGGAACCTTAAATCATAGCGTTTTTAAACATAGAACAACAATTCTACCGATCCATCAAATTTACAATTTTTAGAAGAACACATTTTGCCACAAGTGATATACCAAGTTAAAGTACAATCGTAATGCATTAAAATGATGCATAAATGATTGTCATAGCATGAAAACTGTCAAAGTTATTCGCAACCATATCGGAACCTCAAATTACAGCCTTTTTAAACCTGGGAGAATTCTACCGATCTATCCAATTGGCCATTTTCTAAAAATACATTATGCAATAAATTATATAAAAACAAATGGCAATTTTAATGCTTTAAAATGGTGCATAAATGACTGTCCTAGCACGAAAAACTGCC
The DNA here is from genome assembly GCF_015586225.1 of Lucilia sericata. NCBI lineage: Eukaryota > Metazoa > Arthropoda > Insecta > Diptera > Calliphoridae > Lucilia > Lucilia sericata. The sequence goes on along the minus strand of NW_023994673.1, from coordinate 70,392 downwards.
AAAGTTAATTGACACCATATCGGAAGCTCAAATTACCGCGTTTTTAAACATAGAACAATAATTCTACCGATCCATCAAATTGACCATTTTTTAGACGAACGCATTATGCTACAAATGATATACCAAATTAAAGTACAATCATAATGTTTAAAATGATGCATAAATGACTGTCATAGCATGAAAACTGTCAAAGTTATTCACAACCATATCGGAACCTCAAATTACCGCCTTTTTAAACCTGGGAAAATAAGTCTACCGATCTATCCAATTGGCCATTTTCTAAAAATACATTATGCAATAAATTATGTACCAAAACAAGTGGCAATTTTAATGCATAAATGACTGTCCTAGCACGAAAACTGCCAAAGTTAATTGCAACCATATCGGAACCTCAGATTACAGCGTTTATTAAACATAGAACAATAATTCTACCGATCTCCCAAATTGACCAATTAGTAAAAACACACATTATGCTACAAATTATATACCATATTAAAGTGCAATCACAATGCTTTAAAATGATGCATAAATGACTGTCATAGCATGAAAACTGTCAATGTTATTTGCAACCATATCGGAACCTCAAATTACCGCCTTTTTAAAGCTGTGAAAATAATTCTACCGATCTATCCAATTGGCCATTTTCTAAAAATATATTATGGAATAAATTATATACCAAAGCAAATGGCAACTATAATGCAATAAAAGATATATAAACAAACTGTTATAACATGAAAACTATAAAAGATATTTGCAACCATATCGGAGCCTTAAATTACCGCATTTCTAAACCTGTACCAATAAATATACCGATCTATCCAATTTTTGTAAAAATTCATTATGCCACAAATTATACACCAAAACAAAGTGCAACTGTAATGCTTTAAATGATGCATAAACGATTGTCCTGGCATGAAAACTGTCAAAGTTATTTGCAACCATATCGGAACCTCAAATCATAGCGTTTTTAAACATAGAACAACAATTCTACCGATCCATCGAATTTAAATTTTTTAGAAGAACACATTTTGCCACAAATGTATACCAAGTTAAAGTACAATCTTAATGCATTAAAGTGATGCATAAATTATTGTCATAGCATGAAAACTGTCAAAGTTATTCGCAACCATATCGGAACCTCAAATTACCGCCTTTTTAAACCTGGGAAAATAATTCTACCGATCTATAATTGGCCATTTTCTAAAAATACATTATGCAATAAATTATATACCAAAACAAATGGCAATTTTAATGATTTAAAATGGTGCATAAATGACTGTCCTAGCACGAAAACTGCCAAAGTTAATTGCAACCATATCGGAACCTCAGATTACAGCGTTTATTAAACATAGAACAATAATTCTACCGATCTATCAAATTGACCAATTTGTAAAAACACACATTATGCAACAAATTATGTACCATATTAAAGTGCAATCATAATGCTTTAAAATGGTGCATAAATGACTGTCATAGCATGCAAATGTCAATGTTATTTGCAACCATATCGGAACCTCTAGCGCGTTTTTAAAGCTGTGAAAATAATTCTACCGATCTATCCAATTGGCATTTTCTAAAAATATATTATGGAATAAATTATATACCAAAGCAAATGGCAACTATAGTGCAATAAAAAGATATATAAACGACTGTTATAACATGAAAATATAAAAGTTATTTGCAACCATATCGGAGCCTTAAAAACCGCATTTTTGAACCAGTACCAATAAATATACCGATCTATCCAATTTTTGTAAAAATTCATTATGCCACAAATTATACACCAAAATAAAGTGCAACTCTTATGCTTTAAAATGATGCCTAAACTATTACCTAGCATGAAAACTGTCAAAGTTATTTGCAACCATATCGGAACCTCAAATTACCGCGTTTTTAAACATAGAACAATAATTCTACCGATCCATCAAATTACCATTTTTTAGACGAAACATTATGCTACAAATGATATACCAAAAAAGTGCAAATGTAATGCTCTAAAATGATGCATAATTGACTGTCATAGCATGAAAACTGTCAAAGTTATTCACAACCATATCGGAACCTCAAATTACCGCCTTTTTAAACCTGGGAAAATAATTCTACTGATCAACCAATTGGCCATTTTCTAAAAATACATTATGCAATAAATTATATACCAAAACAAATGGCAATTTTAATGCTTTAAAATGGTGCATAAACGACTGTCCTAGCACGAAAACTGCCAAAGTTAATTGCAACCATATCGGAACCTCAGATTACTGCGTTTATTAAACATAGAACAATAATTCTACCGATCTATCAAATTGACCAATTTGTAAAAACACACATTATGCTACAAATGATATACCATATTAAAGTGCAATCATAATGCTTTAAAATGATGCATAAATGACTGTCATAGCATGAAAACTGTCAATGTTATTTGCAACCATATCGGAACCTCAAATTATCGCGTTTTTAAACATAGAACAATAATTCTACCGATAAAAAAATTGACCATTTTTTAGACGAAACATTATGCCACAAATGATATACCAAATTAAAGTGCAATCATAATGCTTTAAAATGATGCATAAATGACTGTCATAGCATGAAAACTGTCAAAGTTATTCACAACCATCGGAACCTCAAATTACCGCCTTTTTAAACCTGGGAAAATAATTCTATCGATCTATCCAATTGGCCATTTTCTAAAAATACATTATGCAATAAATTATATACCAAAACAAATGGCAACTATAATGCAATAAAAAGATGTATAAACGACTGTTATAACATGAAAATTATAAAAGTTATTTGCAACTATATCGGAGCCTTAATTACCGCATTTTTAAACCTGTACCAATAAATATACCGATCTATCCAATTTTTGTAAAAATTCATTATGCCACAAATTATACACCAAAACAAAGTGCAACTGTAACTGGGCAACTGTATTCACAACCATATCGGAACCTCAAATTACCGCGTTTTTAAACCTGGGAAAATAATTCTACCGATCTATCCAATTTGCCATTTTCTAAAAATACATTATGCAATAAATTATATACCAAAACAAATGGCAATTTTAATGCATAAACGACTGTCCTAGCACGAAAACTGCCAAAGTTAATTGCAACCATATCGGAACCTTTAGATTACAGCGTTTATTAAACATAGAACAATAATTCTACCGATCTCCCAAATTGACCAATTAGTAAAAACAGACATTATGCTACAAATTATATACCATATTAAAGTGCAATCACAATGCTTTAAAATGATGCATAAATGACTGTCATAGCATTAAACTGTCAATGTTATTTGCAACCATATCGGAACCTCAAATTACCGCCTTTTTAAAGCTGTGAAAATAATTCTACCGATCTATCCAATTGGCCATTTTCTAAAAATATATTATGGAATAAATTATATACCAAAGCAAATGGCAACTATAATGCAATAAAAAGATATATAAACAACTGTTATAACATGAAAACTATAAAAGATATTTGCAACCATATCGGAGCCTTAAATTACCGCATTTCTAAACCTGTACCAATAAATATACCGATCTATCCAATTTTTGTAAAAATTCATTATGCCACAAATTATACACCAAAACAAAGTGCAACTGTAATGCTTTAGAATGATGCATAAACGATTGTCTTGGCATGAAAACTGTCAAAGTTATTCGCAACCATATCGGAACCTCAAATTACCGCCTTTTTAAACCTGGGAAAATAATTCTACCGATCTATCCAATTGGCCATTTTCTAAAAATACATTATGCAATAAATTATATACCAAAACAAATGGCAATTTTAATGCTTTAAAATGGTGCATAAATGACTGTCCTAGCACGAAAACTGCCAAAGTTAATTGTAACCATATCGGAACCTCAAATTACAGCGTTTATTAAACATAGAACAATAATTCTACCGATCTATCAAATGACCAATTTGTAAAAACACACATTATGCAACAAATTATGTACCATATTAAAGTGCAATCATAATGCTTTAAAATGGTGCATAAATGACTGTCATAGCATGCAAACTGTCAATGTTATTTGCAACCATATCGGAACATCAAACTACCGCGTTTTAAAGCTGTGAAAATAATTCTATACCGATCTATCCAATTGGCCATTTTCTAAAAATATATTATGGAATAAATTATATACCAAAGCAAATGGAAACTATAGTGCCAATAAAAAGATATATAAACGACTGTATAAATGAAAAACTATAAAAGTATTTGCAACCATATCGGAGCCTTAAATACCGCATTTTTGAACCTGTTACCAATAAATATACCGATCATCAATTTTTGTAAAAATTCATGTATGCCACAATTATACACCAAAATAAAGTGCACTGTCATGCTTTAAATGATGCTAAACTATTGCCCTAGCATGAAAACTGTCAAAGTTAATTATTGCAACCATATCGGAACCCTCCAAATTACCGGTTTTTAAACATAGAACAATAATTCTACCGATCCATCAAATTGACCATTTTTTAGACGAACACCATTATGCCACAATGATATACCAAATTAACGTGCCAATCATAATGCTTCTAAACTGATGCATTAAATGACTGTCATAGCAATGAAAACTGTCAAAGTATTCAACAACCTATTCGGAACTCAAATTACCGCTTTTTAAACCTGGGAAAATAATTCTATCGATCTATCCAATTGGCCATTTCTAAAAATACATTATGCAATAAATTATATACCAAAACAAATGGCAACTATAATGCAATAAAAAGATGTATAAACGACTGTTATAACATGAAAACTATAAAAGTTATTTGCAACAATATCGGAGCCTTAAATTACCGCATTTTTAAACCTGTACCAATAAATATACCGATCTCCAATTTTTGTAAAAATTCGTTATGCCACAAATTATACACCAAACAAAGTGCAACTGTAATGCTTTAAAATGATGCATAAATTACTGTCATAGCGTGAAAACTGTCAATGTTATTCACAGCCATATCGGAACCTCAAATTACCGCGTTTTTAAACCTGGGAAAATAATTCTACCGATCTATCCAATTGGCCATTTTCTAAAATACATTATGCAATAAATTATATACCAAAACAAATGGCAATTTTAATGCATAAACGACTGTCCTAGCACGAAAAACTGCCAAAGATAATTGCAACCATATCGGAACCTCAGATTACTGCGTTTATTAAACATAGAACAATAATTTTACCGATCTATCAAATTGACCAATTTGTAAAAACACACATTATGCTACAAATGATATACCATATTAAAGTGCAATCATAATGCTTTAAAATGATGCATAAATGACTGTCATAGCGTGAAAACTGCCAATGTTATTTGCAGCCATATCGGAACCTCAAATTACCGCGTTTTTAAAGCTGTGAAAATAATTCTACCGAAATATCCAATTGGCGATTTTCTAAAAAATATATGCAATAAATTATATATAAATTATACACCAAAACAATGTGCAACTGTAATGCTTTAAAATGATGCATAAATGACTGTCATAGCATGAAAACTGTCAAAGTTATTCACAACCATATCGGAACCTCAAATTACCGCGTTTTTAAACCTGGGAAAATAATTCTACCGATTATCTAATTGGCCATTTTCTAAAAATACATTATGCAATAAATTATATACCAAAACTAATGGCAACTATAATGCAATAAAAAGATGTATAAACGACTGTTATAACATGAAAACTATAAAAGTTATTTGCAACCATATCGGAGCCTTAAATTACCGCATTTTTAAACCTGTACCAATAAATATACCGATCTATCCAATTTTTGTAAAAATTCATTATGCCACAAATTATACACCAAAACAAGTGCAACTGTAATGCTTTAAAATGATGTATAAATGACTGTCATAGCGTGAAAACTGTCAATATTATTCACAACCATATTGGAACCTCAAATTACCGCGTTTTTAAACATAGAACAATAATTCTACCGATCCATCAAATTTACCATTTTTTAGACGAACACATTATGCCACAAATGATATACCAAATTAAAGTGCAATCATAATGCTTTAAAATGATGTATAAAAGACTGTCATAGCATGAAAACTGTCAAAGTTATTCACAACCATATCGGAACCTCAAATTACCGCCTTTTAAACCTGGGAGAATAATTCTACCGATCTATCCAATTGGCCATTTTCTAAAAATACATTATGCAATAAATTATATACCAAAACAAATTGCAATTTTAATGCTTTAAAATGGTGCATAAATGACTGTCCTAGCACGAAAACTGCCAAAGTTAATTGCAACCATATCGGAAGCTCAAATTACCGCGTTTTTAAACATAGAACAATAATTCTACCGATCCACTAATTGACCATTTTTTAGACGAACACATTATGCTACAAATGATATACCAATTAAAGTACAATCATAATGCTTTAAAATGATGCATAAATGACTGTCATAGCATGAAAACTGTCAAAGTTATTCACAACCATATCGGAACCTCAAATTACCGCCTTTTTAAACCTGGGAAAATAATTCTACCGATCTATCCAATTGGCCATTTTCTAAAAATACATTATGCAATAAATTATATACCAAAACAAATGGCAATTTTAATGCTTTAAAATGGTGCATAAATGACTGTCCTTGCACGAAAACTGCCAAAGTTAATTGCAACCATCGGAACCTCAAATTACCGCGTTTTTAAACATAGAACAATAATTCTACCGATCCATCAAATTGACCATTTTTTAGACGAACACATTATGCCACAAATTATATACCATATTAAAGTGCAATCATAATGCTTTAAATGATGTATAAATGACTGTCATAGCGTAAAACTGTCAATGTTATTTGCAGCCATATCGGAACCTCAAACTACCGCCTTTTTAAAGCTGTGAAAATAATTCTACCGATCTATCCAATTGGCCATTTTCTAAAAATATATTATGCAATAAATTATATACCAAAGCAAATGGCAACTATAATGCAATAAAAAGATATATAAACGACTGCTATAACATGAAAACTATAAAAGATATTTGCAACCATATCGTAGCCTTAAATTACCGCATTTCTAAACCTGTACCAATAAATATACCGATCTATCCAATTTTTGTAAAAATTCATTACGCCACAAATTATACACCAAACAAAGTGCAAATGTAATGCTTTAAAATGATGCATAAACGATTGTCCTGGCATGAAAACTGTCAAAGTTATTTGCAACCATATCGGAACCTCAAATCATAGCGTTTTTAAACATAGAACAACAATTCTACCGATCCATCGAATTTACAATTTTTTAGAAGAACACATTTTGCCATAAATGATATATCAAGTTAAAGTACAATCGTAATGCATTAAAGTGATGCATAAATTATTGTCATAGCATGAAAAACTGTCAAAGTTATTCGCAACCATATCGGAACCTCAAATTACCGCGTTTTTAAACCTGGGAAAATAATTCTACCGATCTATCCAATTGGCCATTTTCTAAAAATACATTATGCAAATAAATTATATACCAAAACAAATGGCAATTTTAATGCTTTAAAATGGTGCATAAATGACTGTCCTAGCACGAAAACTGCCAAAGTTAATTGCAACCATATCGGAACCTCAGATTACAGCGTTTATTAAACATAGAACAATAATTCTACCGATCTATCAAATTGACCAATTTGTAAAAACACACATTATGCAACAAATTATGTACCATATTAAAGTGCAATCATAATGCTTTAAAATGGTGCATAAATGACTGTCATAGCATGGAAACTGTCAATGTTATTTGCAACCATATCGGAACCTCAAACTACCGCGTTTTTAAAGCTGTGAAAATAATTCTACCGATCTATCCAATTGGCCATTTTCTAAAAATATTATGGAATAAATTATATACCAAAGCAAATGGCAACTATAGTGCAATAAAAAGATATATAAACGACTGTTATAACATGAAAACTATAAAAGTTATTTGCTACCATATCGGAGCCTTAAATTACCGCATTTTTGAACCTGTACCAATAAATATACCGATCTATCCAATTTTTGTAAAAATTCATTATGCCACAAATTATACACCAAAATAAAGTGCAACTCTTATGCTTTAAAATTATGCCTAAACTATTGCCCTAGCATGAAAACTGTCAAAGTTATTTGCAACCATATCGGTACCTCAAATTACCTCGTTTTTAAACATAGAACAATAATTCTACCGATCCATCTAATTGACCATTTTTTAGACGAACTCATTATGCTACAAATGATATGCCAAATTAAAGTGCAATCATAATGCTTTAAAATGATGCATAATTGACTGTCATAGCATGAAAACAGTCAAAGTTATTCACAACCATATCGGAACCTCAAATTACCGCCTTTTTAAACCTGGGAAAATAATTCTATTATTAAACATAGAACAATAATTCTACCGATCTATCAAATTGACCAATTTGTAAAAACACACATTATGCTACAAATGATATACCATATTAAAGTGCAATCATAATGCTTTAAAATGATGCATAAATGACTGTCATAGCATGAAAACTGTCAATGTTATTTGCAGCCATATCGGAACCTCAAATTACCGCGTTTTTAAACATGGAACAATAATTCTACCGATCCATCAAATTTACCATTTTTTAGACGAACACATTATGCCACAAATGATATATCAAATTAAAGTGCAATCATAATGCTTTAAAATGATGTATAAATGACTGTCATAGCATGAAAACTGTCAAAGTTATTCACAACCATATCGGAACCTCAAATTACCGCCTTTTTAAACCTGGGAAAATAATTCTATCGATCTATCCAATTGGCCATTTTCTAAAAATACATTATGCAATAAATTATATACCAAAACAAATGGCAACTAATGCAATAAAAAGATGTATAAACGATTGTTATAACATGAAAACTATAAAATTTATTTGCAACCATATCGGAGCCTTAAATTATCGCATTTTTAAACCTGTACCAATAAATATACCGATTATCCAATTTTTGTAAAAATTCATTATGCCACAAATATACACCAAAACAAAATGCAACTGTAATGCTTAAAATGATGCATAAATGACTGTCAAAGCATGAAAACTGTCAAAGTTATTCACAACCATATCGGAACCTCAAATCATAGCGTTTTAAACATAGAACAAAATTTCTACCGATCTATCAAATTGACCAATTTGTAAAAACACACATTATGCTACAAATGATATACCATATTAAAGTGCAATCATAATGCTTTAAAATGATGCATAAATGACTGTCATAGCGTGAAAACTGTCAATGTTATTTGCAGCCATATCGGAACCTCAAATTACCGCGTTTTTAAAGCTGTGAAAATAATTCTACCGATCTATCCAATTGGCCATTTCTAAAAATATATTATGCAATAAATTATATACCAAAACAAATGGCAACTATAATTTAATAAAAAGACAATAAACGACTGCTATAACATGAAAACTATAAAAGATATTTGCAACCATATCGGAGCCTTAAATTACCGCATTTCTAAACCTGTACCAATAAATATACCGATCTATCCAATTTTTGTAAAAATTCATTATGCCACAAATTATACACCAAAACAAAGTGCAAATGTAATGCTTTAAAATGATGCATAAACGATTGTCCTGGCATGAAAACTGTCAATGTTATTTGCAACCATAACGGAACCTCAAATCATAGCGTTTTTAAACATAGAACAACAATTCTACCGATCCATCAAATTTACAATTTTTTAGAAGAACACATTTTGCCACAAGTGATATACCAATTAAAGTACAATCATAATGCTTTAAAATGATGCATAAATGACTGTCATAGCATGAAAACTGTCAAAGTTATTCACAACCATATCGGAACCTCAAATTACCGCCTTTTAAACCTGGGAAATAATTCTACCGATCTATCCAATTGGCCATTTTCTAAAAATACATTATGCAATAAATCATATACCAAAACAAATGGCAATTTTAATGCTTTAAAATGGTGCATAAATGACTGTCGTAGCACGAAAACTGCCAAAGTTAATTGCAACCATATCGGAACCTCAGATTACTGCGTTTATTAAACATAGAACAATAATTCTACCGATCTATCAAATTGACCAATTTGTAAAAACACATTATGCTACAAATTATATACCATATTAAAGTGCAATCACAATGCTTTAAAATGATGCATAAATGACTGTTAGCATGCATGAAAACTGTCAAGTTATTTGCAACCATATCGGAACCTCAAATTACCGCGTTTTTAAACATAGAACAATAATTCTACCGATCCATCAAATTGACCATTTTTAGACGAACACATTATGCTGCAAATGATATACCAATTAAAGTGCAATCATAATGCTTTAAAATGATGCATAATTGACTGTCATAGCATGAAAACAGTCAAAGTTATTCACAACCATATCGGAACCTCAAATTACCGCCTTTTTAAACTGGGAAAATAATTCTACCGATCTATCCAATTGGCCATTTTCTAAAAATATATTATGCAATAAATTATATACCAAAACAAAAAAAACTATAATGCAATAAAAAGATATATAAACGACTGCTATAACATGAAAACTATAAAAGATATTTGCAACCATATCGGAGCCTTAAATTACCGCATTTCTAAACCTGTACCAATATATATACCGATCTATCCAATTTTTGTAAAAATTCATTATGCCACAAATTATACACCAAAACAAAGTGCAAATGTAATGCTTTAAAATGATGCATAATCGATTGTCCTGGCATAAAAACTGTCAAAGTTATTTGCAACCATAACGGGAAAATAATTCTACCGATCTATCCAATTGGCCATTTTCTAAAAATACATTATGCAATAAATTATATACCAAAACAAATGGCAATTTTAATGCTTTAAAATGGTGCATAAATGACTGTCCTAGCACGAAAACTGCCAAAGTTAATTGCAACCATATCGGAACCTCAGATTACTGCGTTTATTAAACATAGAACAATAATTCTACCGATCTATCAAATTGACCAATTTGTGAAAACACACATTATGCTACAAATGATATACCATATTAAAGTGCAATCATAATGCTTTAAAATGATGCATAAATGACTGTCATAGCGTGAAAACTGTCAATGTTATTTGCAGCCATATCGGAACCCCAAATTACCACGTTTTTAAAGCTGTGAAAATAATTCTACCGATCTATCCAATTGGCCATTTCTAAAAATATATTATGCAATAAATTATATACCAAAACAAATGGCAAACTATAATGCAATAAAAAGATATAAGCGACTGCTATTACATGAAACTATAAAAGATATTTGCAACATATCGGAGCCTTAAATTACCGCATTTCTAAACCTGTACCAATAAATATACCGATCTATCCAATTTTTGTAAAAATTCATTATGCCACAAATTATACACCAAAACAAAGTGCAAATGTAATGCTTTAAAATGATGCATAAACGATTGTCCTGGCATGAAAACTGTCAATGTTATTTGCAACCATAACGGAACCTCAAATCATAGCGTTTTTAAACATAGAACAACAATTCTACCGATCCATCAAATTTTCAATTTTTTAGAAGAACACATTTTGCCACAAGTGATATACCAAGTTAAAGTACAATCGTAACGCATTAAAATGATGCATAAATGATTGTCATAGCATGAAAACTGTCAAAGTTATTTGCAACCATATCGGAACCTCAAATTACAGCCTTTTTAAACCTGGGAGAATAATTCTACCGATCTATCCAATTGGCCATTTTCTAAAAATACATTATGCAATAAATTATATACCAAAACAAATGGCAACTATAATGCAATAAAAAGATGTATAAACGACTGTTATAACATGAAAACTATAAAAGTTATTTGCAACCATATCGGACCTTAAATTACCGCATTTTTAAACCTGTACCAATAATATACCGATCTATCCAATTTTTGTAAAAATTCATTATGCCACAAATTATACACCAAAACAAAGTGCAACTGTAACTGTGCAACTGTATTCACAACCATATCGGAACCTCAAATTACCGCGTTTTTAAACCTGGGAAGATAATTCTACCGATCTATCCAATTTGCCATTTTCTAAAAATACATTATGCAATAAATTATATACCAAAACAAATGGCAATTTTAATGCACAAACGACTGTCCTAGCACGAAAACTGCCAAAGTTAATTGCAACCATATCGGAACCTCAGATTACTGCGTTTATTAAACATAGAACAATAATTCTACCGATCCATCAAATTGACCATTTTTTAGACGAACACATTATGCTACAAATGATATACCAAATTAAAGTGCAATCATAATGCTCTAAAATGATGCATAATTGACTGTCATACCATGAAAACAGTCAAAGTTATTCACAACCATATCGGAACCTCAAATTACCGCCTTTTTAAACCTGGGAAAATAATTCTACCGATCTATCCAATTGGCCATTTTCTAAAAATACATTATGCAATAAATTATATACCAAAAAAAATGGCAATTTTAATGCTTTAAAATGGTGCATAAACGACTGTCCTAGCACGAAAACTGCCAAAGTTAATTGCAACCATATCGGAACCTCAGATTACTGCGTTTATTAAACATAGAACAATAATTCTACCGATCTATCAAATTGACCAATTTGTAAAAACACACATTATGCTACAATATTAAAGTGCAATCATAATGCTTTAAAATGATGCATAAATGACTGTCATAGCGTGAAAACTGTCAATGTTATTTGCAGCCATATCGGAACCTCAAATTACCGCATTTTTAAAGCTGTGAAAATAATTCTACCGATCTATCCAATTGGCCATTTTCTAAAAATATATTATGCAATAAATTATATACCAAAACAAATGGCAACTATAATGCAATAAAAAGATATATAAACGACTGCTATAACATGAAAACTATAAAAATATTTGCAACATATCGGAGCCTTAAATTACCGCATTTCTAAACCTGTACCAATAAATATACCGATCTATCCAATTTTTGTAAAAATTCATTATGCCACAAATTATACACCAAAACAAAGTGCAAATGTAATGCTTTAAAATGATGCATAAACGATTGTCCTGGCATGAAAACTGTCAAAGTTATTTGCAACCATAACGGAACCTTAAATCATAGCGTTTTTAAACATAGAACAACAATTCTACCGATCCATCAAATTTACAATTTTTAGAAGAACACATTTTGCCACAAGTGATATACCAAGTTAAAGTACAATCGTAATGCATTAAAATGATGCATAAATGATTGTCATAGCATGAAAACTGTCAAAGTTATTCGCAACCATATCGGAACCTCAAATTACAGCCTTTTTAAACCTGGGAGAATAATTCTACCGATCTATCCAATTGGCCATTTTCTAAAATACATTATGCAATAAATTATATACCAAAACAAATGGCAATTTTAATGCTTTAAAATGGTGCATAAATGACTGTCCTAGCACGAAAACTGCCAAAGTTAATTGCACCATATCGGAAGCTCAAATTACCGCGTTTTTAAACATAGAACAATAATTCTACCGATCCATCAAATTGACCATTTTTTAGACGAACGCATTATGCTACAAATGATATACCAAATTAAAGTACAATCATAATGTTTAAAATGATGCATAAATGACTGTCATAGCATGAAAACTGTCAAAGTTATTCACAACCATATCGGAACCTCAAATTACCGCCTTTTTAAACCTGGGAAAATAATTCTACCGATCTATCCAATTGGCCATTTTCTAAAAATACATTATGCAATAAATTATGTACCAAAACAAGTGGCAATTTTAATGCATAAATGACTGTCCTAGCACGAAAACTGCCAAAGTTAATTGCAACCATATCGGAACCTCAGATTACAGCGTTTATTAAACATAGAACAATAATTCTACCGATCTCCCAAATTGACCAATTAGTAAAAACACACATTATGCTACAAATTATATACCATATTAAAGTGCAATCACAATGCTTTAAAATGATGCAAATGACTGTCATAGCATGAAAACTGTCAATGTTATTTGCAACCATATCGGAACCTCAAATTACCGCCTTTTTAAAGCTGTGAAAATAATTCTACCGATCTATCCAATTGGCCATTTTCTAAAAATATATTATGGAATAAATTATATACCAAAGCAAATGGCAACTATAATGCAATAAAAAGATATATAAACAACTGTTATAACATGAAAACTATAAAAGATATTTGCAACCATATCGGAGCCTTAAATTACCGCATTTCTAAACCTGTACCAATAAATATACCGATCTATCCAATTTTTGTAAAAATTCATTATGCCACAAATTATACACCAAAACAAAGTGCAACTGTAATGCTTTAAATGATGCATAAACGATTGTCCTGGCATGAAAACTGTCAAAGTTATTTGCAACCATATCGGAACCTCAAATCATAGCGTTTTTAAACATAGAACAACAATTCTACCGATCCATCGAATTTAAAATTTTTTAGAAGAACACATTTGCCACAAATGGTATACCAAGTTAAAGTACAATCTTAATGCATTAAAGTGATGCATAAAAGTGATGCATTTATTCGCAACCATATCGAACCTCAAATTACCGCCTTTTTAAACCTGGGAAATAATTCTACCGATCTATCTAATTGGCCATTTTCTAAAAATACATTATGCAATAAATTATATACCAAAACAAATGGCAATTTTAATGATTTAAAATGGTGCATAAATGACTGTCCTAGCACGAAAACTGCCAAAGTTAATTGCAACTATATCGGAACCTCAGATTACAGCGTTTATTAAACATAGAACAATAATTCTACCGATCTATCAAATTGACTAATTTGTAAAAACACACATTATGCAACAAATTATGTACCATATTAAAGTGCAATCATAATGCTTTAAAATGGTGCATAAATGACTGTCATAGCATGCAAATTGTCAATGTTATTTGCAACCATATCGGAACCTCAAACTACCGCGTTAAAGCTGTGAAAATAATTCTACCGATCTATCCAATTGGCGATTTTCTAAAAATATATTATGGAATAAATTATATACCAAAGCAAATGGCAACTATAGTGCAATAAAAAGATATATAAACGACTGTTATAACATGAAAATTATAAAAGTTATTTGCAACCATATCGGAGCCTTAAACAACCGCATTTTTGAACCAGTACCAATAAATATACCGATCTATCCAATTTTTGTAAAAATTCATTATGCCACAATTATACACCAAAATAAAGTGCAACTTTTGCTTTAAAATGATGCCTAAACTATTACCTAGCATGAAAACTGTCAAAGTTATTTGCAACCATATCGGAACCTCAAATTACCGCGTTTTAAACATAGAACAATAATTCTACCGATCCATCAAATTACCATTTTTTAGACGAAACTTATGCTACAAATGATATACCAAAAAAGTGCAAATGTAATGCTCTAAAATGATGCATAATTGACTGTCATAGCATGAAAACAGTCAAAGTTATTCACAACCATATCGGAACCTCAAATTACCGCCTTTTTAAACCTGGGAAAATAATTCTACTGATCTAACCAATTGGCCATTTTCTAAAATACATTATGCAATAAATTATATACCAAAACAAATGGCAATTTTAATGCTTTAAAATGGTGCATAAACGACTGTCCTAGCACGAAAACTGCCAAAGTTAATTGCAACCATATCGGAACCTCAGATTACTGCGTTTATTAAACATAGAACAATAATTCTACCGATCTATCAAATTGACCAATTTGTAAAAACACACATTATGCTACAAATGATATACCATATTAAAGTGCAATCATAATGCTTTAAAATGATGCATAAATGACTGTCATAGCATAAAAACTGTCAATGTTATTTGCAACCATATCGGAACCTCAAATTATCGCGTTTTTAAACATAGAACAATAATTCTACCGATAAATAAAATTGACCATTTTTTAGACGAACATTATGCCACAAATGATATACCAAATTAAAGTGCAATCATAATGCTTTAAAATGATGCATAAATGACTGTCATAGCATGAAAACTGTCAAAGTTATTCACAACCATATCGGAACCTCAAATTACCGCGTTTTTAAACCTGGAAAATAATTCTATCGATCTATCCAATTGGCCATTTTCTAAAAATACATTATGCAATAAATTATATACCAAAACAAATGGCAACTATAATGCAATAAAAAGATGTATAATCGACTGTTATAACATGAAAATTATAAAAGTTATTTGCAACTATATCGGAGCCTTAAATTACCGCATTTTTAAACCTGTACCAATAAATATACCGATCTATCCAATTTTTGTAAAAATTCATTATGCCACAAATTATACACCAAAACAAAGTGCAACTGTAACTGGGCAACTGTATTCACAACCATATCGGAACCTCAAATTACCGCGTTTTTAAACCTGGGAAAATAATTCTACCGATCTATCCAATTTGCCATTTTCTAAAAATACATTATGCAATAAATTATATACCAAAACAAATGGCAATTTTAATGCATAAACGACTGTCCTAGCACGAAAACTGCCAAAGTTAATTGCAACCATATCGGAACCTCAGATTACAGCGTTTATTAAACATAGAACAATAATTCTACCGATCTCCCAAATTGACCAATTAGTAAAAACACACATTATGCTACAAATTATATACCATATTAAAGTGCAATCACAATGCTTTAAAATGATGCATAAATGACTGTCATAGCATTAAACTGTCAATGTTATTTGCAACCATATCGGAACCTCAAATTACCGCCTTTTTAAAGCTGTGAAAATAATTCTACCGATCTATCCAATTGGCCATTTTCTAAAAATATATTATGGAATAAATTATATACCAAAGCAAATGGCAACTATAATGCAATAAAAAGATATATAAACAACTGTTATAACATGAAAACTATAAAAGATATTTGCAACCATATCGGAGCCTTAAATTACCGCATTTCTAAACCTGTACCAATAAATATACCGATCTATCCAATTTTTGTAAAAATTCATTATGCCACAATTATACACCAAAACAAAGTGCAACTGTAATGCTTTAGAATGATGCATAAACGATTGTCTTGGCATGAAAACTGTCAAAGTTATTCGCAACCATATCGGAACCTCAAATTACCGCCTTTTTAAACCTGGGAAAATAATTCTACCGATCTATCCAATTGGCCATTTTCTAAAAAACATTATGCAATAAATTATATACCAAAACAAATGGCAATTTTAATGCTTTAAAATGGTGCATAAATGACTGTCCTAGCACGAAAACTGCCAAAGTTAATTGTAACCATATCGGAACCTCAAATTACAGCGTTTATTAAACATAGAACAATAATTCTACCGATCTATCAAATTGACCAATTTGTAAAAACACACATTATGCAACAAATTATGTACCATATTAAAGTGCAATCATAATGCTTTAAAATGGTGCATAAATGACTGTCATAGCATGCAAACTGTCAATGTTATTTGCAACCATTCGGAACATCAAACTACCGCGTTTTTAAAGCTGTGAAAATAATTCTACCGATCTATCCAATTGGCCATTTTCTAAAAATATTATGGAATAAATTATATACCAAAGCAAATGGAAACTATAGTGCAATAAAAAGATATATAAACGACTGTTATAACATGAAAACTATAAAAGTTATTTGTAACCATATCGGAGCCTTAAATTACCGCATTTTTGAACCTGTACCAATAAATATACCGATCTATCCAATTTTTGTAAAAATTCATTATGCCACAAATTATACACCAAAATAAAGTGCAACTCTTATGCTTTAAAATGATGCCTAAACTATTGCCCTAGCATGAAAACTGTCAAAGTTATTTGCAACCATATCGGAACCTCAAATTACCGTGTTTTTAAACATAGAACAATAATTCTACCGATCCATCAAATTGACCATTTTTTAGACGAACACATTATGCCACAAATGATATACCAAATTAAAGTGCAATCAAAATGCTTTAAAATGATGCATAAATGACTGTCATAGCATGAAAACTGTCAAAGTTATTCACAACCATATCGGAACCTCAAATTACCGCCTTTTTAAACCTGGGAAAATAATTCTATCGATCTATCCAATTGGCCATTTTCTAAAAATACATTATGCAATAAATTATATACCAAAACAAATGGCAACTATAATGCAATAAAAAGATGTATAAACGACTGTTATAACATGAAAACTATAAAAGTTATTTGCAACAATATCGGAGCCTTAAATTACCGCATTTTTAAACCTGTACCAATAAATATACCGATCTATACAATTTTTGTAAAAATTCGTTATGCCACAAATTATACACCAAAACAAAGTGCAACTGTAATGCTTTAAAATGATGCATAAATTACTGTCATAGCGTGAAAACTGTCAATGTTATTCACAGCCATATCGGAACCTCAAATTACCGCGTTTTTAAACCTGGGAAAATAATTCTACCGATCTATCCAATTGGCCATTTTCTAAAAATACATTATGCAATAAATTATATACCAAAACAAATGGCAATTTTAATGCATAAACGACTGTCCTAGCACGAAAACTGCCAAAGATAATTGCAACCATATCGGAACCTCAGATTACTGCGTTTATTAAACATAGAACAATAATTTTACCGATCTATCAAATTGACCAATTTGTAAAAACACACATTAGCTACAAATGATATACCATATTAAAGTGCAATCATAATGCTTTAAAATGATGCATAAATGACTGTCATAGCGTGAAAACTGCCAATGTTATTTGCAGCCATATCGGAACCTCAAATTACCGCGTTTTTAAAGCTGTGAAAATAATTCTACCGAAATATCCAATTGGCGATTTTCTAAAAATATATTATGCAATAAATTATATATAAATTATACACCAAAACAATGTGCAACTGTAATGCTTTAAAATGATGCATAAATGACTGTCATAGCATGAAAACTGTCAAAGTTATTCACAACCATATCGGAACCTCAAATTACCGCGTTTTAAACCTGGGAAAATAATTCTACCGATTTATCTAATTGGCCATTTTCTAAAAATACATTATGCAATAAATTATATACCAAAACTAATGGCAACTATAATGCAATAAAAAGATGTATAAACGACTGTTATAACATGAAAACTATAAAAGTTATTTGCAACCATATCGGAGCCTTAAATTACCGCATTTTTAAACCTGTACCAATAAATATACCGATCTATCCAATTTTTGTAAAAATTCATTATGCCACAAATTATACACCAAAACAAAGTGCAACTGTAATGCTTTAAAATGATGTATAAATGACTGTCATAGCGTGAAAACTGTCAATATTATTCACAACCATATTGGAACCTCAAATTACCGCGTTTTTAAACATAGAACAATAATTCTACCGATCCATCAAATTTACCATTTTTTAGACGAACACATTATGCCACAAATGATATACCAAATTAAAGTGCAATCATAATGCTTTAAAATGATGTTAAAAGACTGTCATAGCATGAAAACTGTCAAAGTTATTCACAACCATATCGGAACCTCAAATTACCGCCTTTTTAAACCTGGGAGAATAATTCTACCGATCTATCCAATTGGCCATTTTCTAAAAATACATTATGCAATAAATTATATACCAAAACAAATTGCAATTTTAATGCTTTAAAATGGTGCATAAATGACTGTCCTAGCACGAAAACTGCCAAAGTTAATTGCAACCATATCGGAAGCTCAAATTACCGCGTTTTTAAACATAGAACAATAATTCTACCGATCCACTAATTGACCATTTTTTAGACGAACACATTATGCTACAAATGATATACCAAATTAAAGTACAATCATAATGCTTTAAAATGATGCATAAATGACTGTCATAGCATGAAAACTGTCAAAGTTATTCACAACCATATCGGAACCTCAAATTACCGCCTTTTTAAACCTGGGAAAATAATTCTACCGATCTATCCAATTGGCCATTTTCTAAAAATACATTATGCAATAAATTATATACCAAAACAAATGGCAATTTTAATGCTTTAAAATGGTGCATAAATGACTGTCCTTGCACGAAAACTGCCAAAGTTAATTGCAACCATATCGGAACCTCAAATTACCGCGTTTTTAAACATAGAACA
Source organism: Lucilia sericata (assembly GCF_015586225.1). Classification (NCBI taxonomy): domain Eukaryota; kingdom Metazoa; phylum Arthropoda; class Insecta; order Diptera; family Calliphoridae; genus Lucilia; species Lucilia sericata. The sequence goes on along the minus strand of NW_023994673.1, from coordinate 50,201 downwards.
ATAATTCTACCGATCCATCAAATTGATTTTTTAGACGAACACATTATGCCACAAATTATATACCATATTAAAGTGCAATCATAATGCTTTAAAATGATGTATAAATGACTGTCATAGCGTGAAAACTGTCAATGTTATTTGCAGCCATATCGGAACCTCAAACTACCGCCTTTTTAAAGCTGTGAAAATAATTCTACCGATCTATCCAATTGGCCATTTTCTAAAAATATATTATGCAATAAATTATATACCAAAGCAAATGGCAACTATAATGCAATAAAAAGATATATAAACGACTGCTATAACATGAAAACTATAAAAGATATTTGCAACCATATCGTAGCCTTAAATTACCGCATTTCTAAACCTGTACCAATAAATATACCGATCTATCCAATTTTTGTAAAAATTCATTACGCCACAAATTATACACCAAAACAAAGTGCAAATGTAATGCTTTAAAATGATGCATAAACGATTGTCCTGGCATGAAAACTGTCAAAGTTATTTGCAACCATATCGGAACCTCAAATCATAGCGTTTTTAAACATAGAACAACAATTCTACCGATCCATCGAATTTACAATTTTTTAGAAGAACACATTTTGCCAAATGATATATCAAGTTAAAGTACAATCGTAATGCATTAAATGATGCATAAATTATTGTCATAGCATGAAAACTGTCAAAGTTATTCGCAACCATATCGGAACCTCAAATTACCGCTTTTTAAACCTGGGAAAATAATTCTACCGATCTATCCAATTGGCCATTTTCTAAAAATACATTATGCAATAAATTATATACCAAAACAAATGGCAATTTAATGCTTTAAAATGGTGCATAAATGACTGTCCTAGCACGAAAACTGCCAAAGTTAATTGCAACCATATCGGAACCTCAGATTACAGCGTTTATTAAACATAGAACAATAATTCTACCGATCTATCAAATTGACCAATTTGTAAAAACACACATTATGCAACAAATTATGTACCATATTAAAGTGCAATATAATGCTTTAAAATGATGCATAAATGACTGTCATAGGCATGAAAACTGTCATGTTATTTGCAACCATATCGGAACCTCAAACTACCGCGTTTTTAAAGCTGTGAAAATAATTCTACCGATCTATCCAATTGGCCATTTTCTAAAAATATATTATAGGAATAATTATATACCAAAGCAAATGGCAACTATAATGGCATAAAAAGATATATAACGACTGTTTAACATGAAAAACTATAAAAGGTTATTTGCTACCATATCGGAGCCTTAAATTACCGCATTTTTGAACCTGTACCAATAAATATACCGATCTATCCAATTTTTGTAAAAATTCATTATGCCACAAATTATACACCAAAATAAGAGTGCACTGTAATGCTTTACAATGATGCATAAACTATTGCCCTAGCATGAAAACTGTCAAAGTTATTTGCAACCATATCGGAACCTCAAATTACCGCGTTTTTAACATAGAACAATAATGCTACCGATCCATCTAATTGACCATTTTTTAGACGAACTCATTATGCTACAAATGATATGCCAAATTAAAGTGCAATCATAATGCTTTAAAATGATGCATAATTGACTGTCATAGCATGAAAACAGTCAAAGTTATTCACAACCATATCGGAACCTCAAATTACCGCCTTTTTAAACCTGGGAAAATAATTCTATTATAAACATAGAACAATAATTCTACCGATCTATCAAATTGACCAATTTGTAAAAACACACATTATGCTACAAATGATATACCATATTAAAGTGCAATCATAATGCTTTAAAATGATGCATAAATGACTGTCATAGCATGAAAACTGTCAATGTTATTTGCAGCCATATCGGAACCTCAAATTACCGCGTTTTTAAACATGGAACAATAATTCTACCGATCCATCAAATTTACCATTTTTTAGACGAACACATTATGCCACAAATGATATATCAAATTAAAGTGCAATCATAATGCTTTAAAATGATGTATAAATGACTGTCATAGCATGAAAACTGTCAAAGTTATTCACAACCATATCGGAACCTCAAATACCGCCTTTTTAAACCTGGGAAAATAATTCTATGATCTATCCAATTGGCCATTTTCTAAAAATACATTATGCAATAAATTATATACCAAAACAAATGGCAACTATAATGCAATAAAAAGATGTATAAACGATTGTTATAACATGAAAACTATAAAATTTATTTGCAACCATATCGGAGCCTTAAATTATCGCATTTTTAAACCTGTACCAATAAATATACCGATTTATCCAATTTTTGTAAAAATTCATTATGCCACAAATTATACACCAAAACAAAATGCAACTGTAATGCCTTAAAATGATGCATAAATGACTGTCAAAGCATGAAAACTGTCAAAAGTTATTCACAACCATATCGGAACTCAAATCATAGCGTTTTTAAACATAGAACAAAATTTCTACCGATCTATCAAATTGACCAATTTGTAAAAACACACATTATGCTACAAATGATATACCATATTAAAGTGCAATCATAATGCTTTAAAATGATGCATAAATGACTGTCATAGCGTGAAAACTGTCAATGTTATTTGCAGCCATATCGGAACCTCAAATTACCCGTTTTTAAAGCTGTGAAAATAATTCTACCGATCTATCCAATTGGCCCATTTTCTAAAAATATATTATGCAATAATTATATACCAAAACAAATGGAACTATAATTTAATAAAAAGACATATAAACGACTGCTATAACATGAAAACTATAAAATATTTGCAACCATATCGTCCTTAAATTACCGCATTTCTAAACCTGTACCAATAAATATAATACCGATCTATCCAATTTTGTAAAAATCATTATGCCACAAAATTATACCCAAAAACAAAGTGCAAATGTAATGCTTTAAAAGATGCATAAACGATTGTCCTGGCATGAAAACTGTCAATGTTATTTGCAACCATAACGGAACCTCAAATCATAGCGTTTTTAAACATAGACAACAATTCTACCGATCCATCAAATTTACAATTTTTTAGAAGAACACATTTGCCACAAGTGATATACCAATTAAAGTACAATCATAATGCTTTAAAATGATGCATAAATGACTGTCATAGCATGAAAACTGTCAAAGTTATTCACAACCATATCGGAACCTCAAATTACCGCCTTTCTAAACCTGGGAAAATAATTCTACCGATCTATCCAATTGGCCATTTTCTAAAAAATACATTAGCAATAAATCATATACCAAAACAAATGGCAATTTTAATGCTTTAAAATGGTGCATAAATGACTGTCGTAGCACGAAAACTGCAAGTTAATTGCAACCATATCGGAACCTCAGATTACTGCGTTTATTAAACATGAACAATAATTCTACCGATCTATCAAAATTGACCAATTTGTAAAACACATTATGCTACAAATTATTACCATATTAAAGTGCAATCACAATGCTTTAAAATGATGCATAAATGACTGTCATAGCATGAAAACTGTCAATGTTATTTGCAACCATATCGGAACCTCAAATTACCGCGTTTTTAAACATAGAACAATAATTCTACCGATCCATCAAATTGACCATTTTTTAGACGAACACATTATGCTGCAAATGATATACCAAATTAAAGTGCAATCATAATGCTTTAAAATGATGCATAATTGACTGTCATAGCATGAAAACAGTCAAAGTTATTCACAACCATATCGGAACCTCAAATTACCGCCTTTTTAAACCTGGGAAAATAATTCTACCGATCTATCCAATTGGCCATTTTCTAAAAATATTATGCAATAAATTATATACCAAAACAAAAAAAAACTATAATGCAATAAAAGATATATAAACGACTGCTATAACATGAAAAACTATAAAATATTTGCAACCATATCGGAGCCTTAAATTACCGCATTTCTAAACCTGTACCAATTATATACCGATCTATCCAATTTTTGTAAAAATTCATTATGCCACAAATTATACACCAAAACAAGTGCAAATGTAATGCTTTAAAATGATGCATAATCGATTGTCCTGGCATAAAAACTGTCAAAGTTATTTGCAACCATAACGGGAAAATAATTCTACCGATCTATCCAATTGGCCATTTTCTAAAAATACATTATGCAATAAATTATATACCAAAACAAATGGCAATTTTAATGCTTTAAAATGGTGCATAAATGACTGTCCTAGCACGAAAACTGCCAAAGTTAATTGCAACCATATCGGAACCTCAGATTACTGCGTTTATTAAACATAGAACAATAATTCTACCGATCTATCAAATTGACCAATTTGTGAAAACACACATTATGCTACAAATGATATACCATATTAAAGTGCAATCATAATGCTTTAAAATGATGCATAAATGACTGTCATAGCGTGAAAACTGTCAATGTTATTTGCAGCCATATCGGAACCCCAAATTACCACGTTTTTAAAGCTGTGAAAATAATTCTACCGATCTATCCAATTGGCCATTTTCTAAAAATATTTATGCAATAAATTATATACCAAAACAAATGGCAACTATAATGCAATAAAAAGTATAAGCGACTGCTATTACATGAACTATAAAAGATATTTGCAACCATATCGGAGCCTTAAATTACCGCATTTCTAAACCTGTACCAATAAATATACCGATCTATCCAATTTTTGTAAAATTCATTATGCCACAAATTATACACCAAAACAAAGTGCAAATGTAATGCTTTAAAATGATGCATAAACGATTGTCCTGGCATGAAAACTGTCAATGTTATTTGCAACCATAACGGAACCTCAAATCATAGCGTTTTTAAACATAGAACAACAATTCTACCGATCCATCAAATTTTCAATTTTTTAGAAGAACACATTTTGCCACAAGTGATATACCAAGTTAAAGTACAATCGTAACGCATTAAAATGATGCATAAATGATTGTCATAGCATGAAAACTGTCAAAGTTATTTGCAACCATATCGGAACCTCAAATTACAGCCTTTTTAAACCTGGGAGAATAATTCTACCGATCTATCCAATTGGCCATTTTCTAAAAATACATTATGCAATAAATTATATACCAAAACAAATGGCAACTATAATGCAATAAAAAGATGTATAAACGACTGTTATAACATGAAAACTATAAAAGTTATTTGCAACCATATCGGACCCTTAAATTACCGCATTTTTAAACCTGTACCAATAATATACCGATCTATCCAATTTTTGTAAAAATTCATTATGCCACAAATTATACACCAAAACAAAGTGCAACTGTAACTGTGCAACTGTATTCACAACCATATCGGAACCTCAAATTACCGCGTTTTTAAACCTGGGAAGATAATTCTACCGATCTATCCAATTTGCCATTTTCTAAAAATACATTATGCAATAAATTATATACCAAAACAAATGGCAATTTTAATGCACAAACGACTGTCCTAGCACGAAAACTGCCAAAGTTAATTGCAACCATATCGGAACCTCAGATTACTGCGTTTATTAAACATAGAACAATAATTCTACCGATCCATCAAATTGACCATTTTTTAGACGAACACATTATGCTACAAATTATACCAAATTAAAGTGCAATCATAATGCTCTAAAATGATGCATAATTGACTGTCATACCATGAAAACAGTCAAAGTTATTCACAACCATATCGGAACCTCAAATTACCGCCTTTTTAAACCTGGGAAAATAATTCTACCGATCTATCCAATTGGCCATTTTCTAAAAATACATTATGCAATAAATTATATACCAAAAAAATGGCAATTTTAATGCTTTAAAATGGTGCATAAACGACTGTCCTAGCACGAAAACTGCCAAAGTTAATTGCAACCATATCGGAACCTCAGATTACTGCGTTTATTAAACATAGAACAATAATTCTACCGATCTATCAAATTGACCAATTTGTAAAAACACACATTATGCTACAATTTAAAGTGCAATCATAATGCTTTAAAATGATGCATAAATGACTGTCATAGCGTGAAAACTGTCAATGTTATTTGCAGCCATATCGGAACCTCAAATTACCGCATTTTTAAAGCTGTGAAAATAATTCTACCGATCTATCCAATTGGCCATTTTCTAAAAATATATTATGCAATAAATTATATACCAAAACAAATGGCAACTATAATGCAATAAAAAGATATATAAACGACTGCTATAACATGAAAACTATAAATATATTTGCAACATATCGGAGCCTTAAATTACCGCATTTCTAAACCTGTACCAATAAATATACCGATCTATCCAATTTTTGTAAAAATTCATTATGCCACAAATTATACACCAAAACAAAGTGCAAATGTAATGCTTTAAAATGATGCATAAACGATTGTCCTGGCATGAAAACTGTCAAAGTTATTTGCAACCATAACGGAACCTTAAATCATAGCGTTTTTAAACATAGAACAACAATTCTACCCGATCCATCAAATTTACAATTTTTTAGAAGAACACATTTTGCCACAAGTGATATACCAAGTTAAAGTACAATCGTAATGCATTAAAATGATGCATAAATGATTGTCATAGCATGAAAACTGTCAAAGTTATTCGCAACCATATCGGAACCTCAAATTACAGCCTTTTTAAACCTGGGAGAATAATTCTACCGATCTATCCAATTGGCCATTTTCTAAAAATACATTATGCAATAAATTATATACCAAAACAAATGGCAATTTTAATGCTTTAAAATGGTGCATAAATGACTGTCCTAGCACGAAAACTGCCAAAGTTAATTGACACCATATCGGAAGCTCAAATTACCGCGTTTTTAAACATAGAACAATAATTCTACCGATCCATCAAATTGACCATTTTTTAGACGAACGCATTATGCTACAAATGATATACCAAATTAAAGTACAATCATAATGGTTTAAAATGATGCATAAATGACTGTCATAGCATGAAAACTGTCAAAGTTATTCACAACCATATCGGAACCTCAAATTACCGCCTTTTTAAACCTGGGAAAATAAGTCTACCGATCTATCCAATTGGCCATTTTCTAAAAATACATTATGCAATAAATTATGTACCAAAACAAGTGGCAATTTTAATGCATAAATGACTGTCCTAGCACGAAAACTGCCAAAGTTAATTGCAACCATATCGGAACCTCAGATTACAGCGTTTATTAAACATAGAACAATAATTCTACGGATCTCCCAAATTGACCAATTAGTAAAAACACACATTATGCTACAAATTATATACCATATTAAAGTGCAATCACAATGCTTTAAATGATGCATAAATGACTGTCATAGCATGAAAACTGTCAATGTTATTTGCAACCATATCGGAACCTCAAATTACCGCCTTTTTAAAGCTGTGAAAATAATTCTACCGATCTATCCAATTGGCCATTTTCTAAAAATATATTATGGAATAAATTATATACCAAAGCAAATGGCAACTATAATGCAATAAAAAGATATATAAACAACTGTTATAACATGAAAACTATAAAAGATATTTGCAACCATATCGGAGCCTTAAATTACCGCATTTCTAAACCTGTACCAATAAATATACCGATCTATCCAATTTTTGTAAAAATTCATTATGTCACAAATTATACACCAAAACAAAGTGCAACTGTAATGCTTTAAATTGATGCATAACGATTGTCCTGGCATGAAAACTGTCAAAGTTATTTGCAACCATATCGGAACCTCAAATCATAGCGTTTTTAAACATAGAACAACAATTCTACCGATCCATCGAATTTAAAATTTTTTAGAAGAACACATTTTGCCACAAATGGTATACCAAGTTAAAGTACAATCTTAATGCATTAAAGTGATGCATAAAAGTGATGCATTTATTCGCAACCATATCGGAACCTCAAATTACCGCCTTTTTAAACCTGGGAAAATAATTCTACCGATCTATCTAATTGGCCATTTCTAAAAATACATTATGCAATAAATTATATACCAAAACAAATGGCAATTTTAATGATTTAAAATGGTGCATAAATGACTGTCCTAGCACGAAAACTGCCAAAGTTAATTGCAACTATATCGGAACCTCAGATTACAGCGTTTATTAAACATAGAACAATAATTCTACCGATCTATCAAATTGACTAATTTGTAAAAAACACACATTATGCAACAAATTATGTACCATATTAAAGTGCAATCATAATGCTTTAAAATGGTGCATAAATGACTGTCATAGCATGCAAATTGTCAATGTTATTTGCAACCATATCGGAACCTCAAACTACCGCGTTTTTAAAGCTGTGAAAATAATTCTACCGATCTATCCAATTGGCGATTTTCTAAAAATATATTATGGAATAAATTATATACCAAAGCAAATGGCAACTATAGTGCAATAAAAAGATATATAAACGACTGTTATAACATGAAAATTATAAAAGTTATTTGCAACCATATCGGAGCCTTAAACTACCGCATTTTTGAACCAGTACCAATAAATATACCGATCTATCCAATTTTTGTAAAAATTCATTATGCCACAATTATACACCAAAATAAAGTGCACTCTTATGCTTTAAAATGATGCCTAAACTATTACCCTAGCATGAAAACTGTCAAAGTTATTTGCAACCATATCGGAACCTCAAATTACCGCGTTTTTAAACATAGAACAATAATTCTACCGATCCATCAAATTTACCATTTTTTAGACGAACACATTATGCTACAAATGATATACCAAAAAAAGTGCAAATGTAATGCTCTAAAATGATGCATAATTGACTGTCATAGCATGAAAACAGTCAAAGTTATTCACAACCATATCGGAACCTCAAATTACCGCCTTTTTAAACCTGGGAAAATAATTCTACTGATCTAACCAATTGGCCATTTTCTAAAATACATTATGCAATAAATTATATACCAAAACAAATGGCAATTTTAATGCTTTAAAATGGTGCATAAACGACTGTCCTAGCACGAAAACTGCCAAAGTTAATTGCAACCATATCGGAACCTCAGATTACTGCGTTTATTAAACATAGAACAATAATTCTACCGATCTATCAAATTGACCAATTTGTAAAAACACACATTATGCTACAAATGATATACCATATTAAAGTGCAATCATAATGCTTTAAAATGATGCATAAATGACTGTCATAGCATAAAAACTGTCAATGTTATTTGCAACCATATCGGAACCTCAAATTATCGCGTTTTTAAACATAGAACAATAATTCTACCGATAAATAAAATTGACCATTTTTTAGACGAACACATTATGCCACAAATGATATACCAAATTAAAGTGCAATCATAATGCTTTAAAATGATGCATAAATGACTGTCATAGCATGAAAACTGTCAAAGTTATTCACAACCATATCGGAACCTCAAATTACCGCGTTTTTAAACCTGGGAAAATAATTCTATCGATCTATCCAATTGGCCATTTTCTAAAAATACATTATGCAATAAATTATATACCAAAACAAATGGCAACTATAATGCAATAAAAAGATGTATAATCGACTGTTATAACATGAAAATTATAAAAGTTATTTGCAAACTATATCGGAGCCTTAAATTACCGCATTTTTAAACCTGTACCAATAAATATACCGATCTATCCAATTTTTGTAAAAATTCATTATGCCACAAATTATACACCAAAACAAAGTGCAACTGTAACTGGGCAACTGTATTCACAACCATATCGGAACCTCAAATTACCGCGTTTTTAAACCTGGGAAAATAATTCTACCGATCTATCCAATTTGCCATTTTCTAAAAATACATTATGCAATAAATTATATACCAAAACAAATGGCAATTTTAATGCATAAACGACTGTCCTAGCACGAAAACTGCCAAAGTTAATTGCAACCATATCGGAACCTCAGATTACAGCGTTTATTAAACATAGAACAATAATTCTACCGATCTCCCAAATTGACCAATTAGTAAAAACACACATTATGCTACAAATTATATACCATATTAAAGTGCAATCACAATGCTTTAAAATGATGCATAAATGACTGTCATAGCATTAAACTGTCAATGTTATTTGCAACCATATCGGAACCTCAAATTACCGCCTTTTTAAAGCTGTGAAAATAATTCTACCGATCTATCCAATTGGCCATTTTCTAAAAATATATTATGGAATAAATTATATACCAAAGCAAATGGCAACTATAATGCAATAAAAAGATATATAAACAACTGTTATAACATGAAAACTATAAAAGATATTTGCAACCATATCGGAGCCTTAAATTACCGCATTTCTAAACCTGTACCAATAAATGTACCGATCTATCCAATTTTTGTAAAAATTCATTATGCCACAAATTATACACCAAAACAAAGTGCAACTGTAATGCTTTAGAATGATGCATAAACGATTGTCTTGGCATGAAAACTGTCAAAGTTATTCGCAACCATATCGGAACCTCAAATTACCGCCTTTTTAAACCTGGGAAAATAATTCTACCGATCTATCCAATTGGCCATTTTCTAAAAATACATTATGCAATAAATTATATACCAAAACAAATGGCAATTTTAATGCTTTAAAATGGTGCATAAATGACTGTCCTAGCACGAAAACTGCCAAAGTTAATTGTAACCATATCGGAACCTCAAATTACAGCGTTTATTAAACATAGAACAATAATTCTACCGATCTATCAAATTGACCAATTTGTAAAAACACACATTATGCAACAAATTATGTACCATATTAAAGTGCAATCATAATGCTTTAAAATGGTGCATAAATGACTGTCATAGCATGCAAACTGTCAATGTTATTTGCAACCATTTCGGAACATCAAACTACCGCGTTTTTAAAGCTGTGAAAATAATTCTACCGATCTATCCAATTGGCCATTTTCTAAAAATATATTATGGAATAAATTATATACCAAAGCAAATGGAAACTATAGTGCAATAAAAAGATATATAAACGACTGTTATAACATGAAAACTATAAAAGTTATTTGTAACCATATCGGAGCCTTAAATTACCGCATTTTTGAACCTGTACCAATAATATACCGATCTATCCAATTTTTGTAAAAATTCATTATGCCACAAATTATACACCAAAATAAAGTGCAACTCTTATGCTTTAAAATGATGCCTAAACTATTGCCCTAGCATGAAAACTGTCAAAGTTATTTGCAACCATATCGGAACCTCAAATTACCGTGTTTTTAAACATAGAACAATAATTCTACCGATCCATCAAATTGACCATTTTTTAGACGAACACATTATGCCACAAATGATATACCAAATTAAAGTGCAATCAAAATGCTTTAAAATGATGCATAATGACTGTCATAGCATGAAAACTGTCAAAGTTATTCACAACCATATCGGAACCTCAAATTACCGCCTTTTTAAACCTGGGAAAATAATTCTATCGATCTATCCAATTGGCCATTTTCTAAAAATACATTATGCAATAAATTATATACCAAAACAAATGGCAACTATAATGCAATAAAAAGATGTATAAACGACTGTTATAACATGAAAACTATAAAAGTTATTTGCAACAATATCGGAGCCTTAAATTACCGCATTTTTAAACCTGTACCAATAAATATACCGATCTATACAATTTTTGTAAAAATTCGTTATGCCACAAATTATACACCAAAACAAAGTGCAACTGTAATGCTTTAAAATGATGCATAAATTACTGTCATAGCGTGAAAACTGTCAATGTTATTCACAGCCATATCGGAACCTCAAATTACCGCGTTTTTAAACCTGGGAAAATAATTCTACCGATCTATCCAATTGGCCATTTTCTAAAAATACATTATGCAATAAATTATATACCAAAAACAAATGGCAATTTTAATGCATAAACGACTGTCCTAGCACGAAAACTGCCAAAGATAATTGCAACCATATCGGAACCTCAGATTACTGCGTTTATTAAACATAGAACAATAATTTTACCGATCTATCAAATTGACCAATTTGTAAAAACACACATTATGCTACAAATGATATACCATATTAAAGTGCAATCATAATGCTTTAAAATGATGCATAAATGACTGTCATAGCGTGAAAACTGCCAATGTTATTTGCAGCCATATCGGAACCTCAAATTACCGCGTTTTTAAAGCTGTGAAAATAATTCTACCGAAATATCCAATTGGCGATTTTCTAAAAATATATTATGCAATAAATTATATATAAATTATACACCAAAACAATGTGCAACTGTAATGCTTTAAAATGATGCATAAATGACTGTCATAGCATGAAAACTGTCAAAGTTATTCACAACCATATCGGAACCTCAAATTACCGCGTTTTTAAACCTGGGAAAATAATTCTAACCGATTTATCTAATTGGCCATTTTCTAAAAATACATTATGCAATAAATTATATACCAAAACTAATGGCAACTATAATGCAATAAAAAGATGTATAAACGACTGTTATAACATGAAAACTATAAAAGTTATTTGCAACCATATCGGAGCCTTAAATTACCGCATTTTTAAACCTGTACCAATAAATATACCGATCTATCCAATTTTGTAAAAATTCATTATGCCACAAATTATACACCAAAACAAAGTGCAACTGTAATGCTTTAAAATGATGTATATAAATGACTGTCATAGCGTGAAAACTGTCAATATTATTCACAACCATATTGGAACCTCAAATTACCGCGTTTTTAAACATAGAACAATAATTCTACCGATCCATCAAATTTACCATTTTTTAGACGAACACATTATGCCACAATGATATACCAAATTAAAGTGCAATCATAATGCTTTAAAATGATGTATAAAAGACTGTCATAGCATGAAAACTGTCAAGTTATTCACAACCATATCGGAACCTCAAATTACCGCCTTTTTAAACCTGGGAGAATAATTCTACCGATCTATCCAATTGGCCATTTTCTAAAAATACATTATGCAATAAATTATATACCAAAACAAATTGCAATTTTAATGCTTTAAAATGGTGCATAAATGACTGTCCTAGCACGAAAACTGCCAAAGTTAATTGCAACCATATCGGAAGCTCAAATTACCGCGTTTTTAAACATAGAACAATAATTCTACCGATCCACTAATTGACCATTTTTTAGACGAACACATTATGCTACAAATGATATACCAAATTAAAGTACAATCATAATGCTTTAAAATGATGCATAAATGACTGTCATAGCATGAAAACTGTCAAAGTTATTCACAACCATATCGGAACCTCAAATTACCGCCTTTTTAAACCTGGGAAAATAATTCTACCGATCTATCCAATTGGCCATTTTCTAAAAATACATTATGCAATAAATTATATACCAAAACAAATGGCAATTTTAATGCTTTAAAATGGTGCATAAATGACTGTCCTTGCACGAAAACTGCCAAAGTTAATTGCAACCATATCGGAACCTCAAATTACCCGCGTTTTTTAAACATAGAACAATAATTCTACCGATCCATCAAATTGACCATTTTTAGACGAACACATTATGCCACAAATTATATACCATATTAAAGTGCAATCATAATGCTTTAAAATGATGTATAAATGACTGTCATAGCGTGAAAACTGTCAATGTTATTTGCAGCCATATCGGAACCTCAAACTACCGCCTTTTTAAAGCTGTGAAAATAATTCTACCGATCTATCCAATTGGCCATTTTCTAAAAATATATTATGCAATAAATTATATACCAAAGCAAATGGCAACTATAATGCAATAAAAAGATATATAAACGACTGCTATAACATGAAAACTATAAAAGATATTTGCAACCATATCGTAGCCTTAAATTACCGCATTTCTAAACCTGTACCAATAAATATACCGATCTATCCAATTTTTGTAAAAATTCATTACGCCACAAATTATACACCAAAACAAAGTGCAAATGTAATGCTTTAAAATGATGCATAAACGATTGTCCTGGCATGAAAACTGTCAAAGTTATTTGCAACCATATCGGAACCTCAAATCATAGCGTTTTTAAACATAGAACAACAATTCTACCGATCCATCGAATTTACAATTTTTTAGAAGAACACATTTTGCCATAAATGATATATCAAGTTAAAGTACAATCGTAATGCATTAAAGTGATGCATAAATTATTGTCATAGCATGAAAACTGTCAAAGTTATTCGCAACCATATCGGAACCTCAAATTACCGCGTTTTTAAACCTGGGAAAATAATTCTACCGATCTATCCAATTGGCCATTTTCTAAAAATACATTATGCAATAAATTATATACCAAAACAAATGGCAATTTTAATGCTTTAAAATGGTGCATAAATGACTGTCCTAGCACGAAAACTGCCAAAGTTAATTGCAACCATATCGGAACCTCAGATTACAGCGTTTATTAAACATAGAACAATAATTCTACCGATCTATCAAATTGACCAATTTGTAAAAACACACATTATGCAACAAATTATGTACCATATTAAAGTGCAATCATAATGCTTTAAAATGGTGCATAAATGACTGTCATAGCATGGAACTGTCAATGTTATTTGCAACCATATCGGAACCTCAAACTACCGCGTTTTAAAGCTGTGAAAATAATTCTACCGATCTATCCAATTGGCCATTTTCTAAAAATATATTATGGAATAAATTATATACCAAAGCAAATGGCAACTATAGTGCAATAAAAAGATATATAAACGACTGTTATAACATGAAAACTATAAAAGTTATTTGCTACCATATCGGAGCCTTAAATTACCGCATTTTTGAACCTGTACCAATAAATATACCGATCTATCCAATTTTTGTAAAAATTCATTATGCCACAAATTATACACCAAAATAAAGTGCAACTCTTATGCTTTAAAATTATGCCTAAACTATTGCCCTAGCATGAAAACTGTCAAAGTTATTTGCAACCATATCGGTACCTCAAATTACCTCGTTTTTAAACATAGAACAATAATTCTACCGATCCATCTAATTGACCATTTTTTAGACGAACTCATTATGCTACAAATGATATGCCAAATTAAAGTGCAATCATAATGCTTTAAAATGATGCATAATTGACTGTCATAGCATGAAAACAGTCAAAGTTATTCACAACCATATCGGAACCTCAAATTACCGCCTTTTTAAACCTGGGAAAATAATTCTATTATTAAACATAGAACAATAATTCTACCGATCTATCAAATTGACCAATTTGTAAAAACACACATTATGCTACAAATGATATACCATATTAAAGTGCAATCATAATGCTTTAAAATGATGCATAAATGACTGTCATAGCATGAAAACTGTCAATGTTATTTGCAGCCATATCGGAACCTCAAATTACCGCGTTTTTAAACATGGAACAATAATTCTACCGATCCATCAAATTTACCATTTTTTAGACGAACACATTATGCCACAAATGATATATCAAATTAAAGTGCAATCATAATGCTTTAAAATGATGTATAAATGACTGTCATAGCATGAAAACTGTCAAAGTTATTCACAACCATATCGGAACCTCAAATTACCGCCTTTTTAAACCTGGGAAAATAATTCTATCGATCTATCCAATTGGCCATTTTCTAAAAATACATTATGCAATAAATTATATACCAAAACAAATGGCAACTATAATGCAATAAAAAGATGTATAAACGATTGTTATAACATGAAAACTATAAAATTTATTTGCAACCATATCGGAGCCTTAAATTATCGCATTTTTAAACCTGTACCAATAAATATACCGATTTATCCAATTTTTGTAAAAATTCATTATGCCACAAATTATACACCAAAACAAAATGCAACTGTAATGCCTTAAAATGATGCATAAATGACTGTCAAAGCATGAAAACTGTCAAAGTTATTCACAACCATATCGGAACCTCAAATCATAGCGTTTTTAAACATAGAACAAAATTTCTACCGATCTATCAAATTGACCAATTTGTAAAAACACACATTATGCTACAAATGATATACCATATTAAAGTGCAATCATAATGCTTTAAAATGATGCATAAATGACTGTCATAGCGTGAAAACTGTCAATGTTATTTGCAGCCATATCGGAACCTCAAATTACCGCGTTTTTAAAGCTGTGAAAATAATTCTACCGATCTATCCAATTGGCCATTTTCTAAAAATATATTATGCAATAAATTATATACCAAAACAAATGGCAACTATAATTTAATAAAAAGACATATAAACGACTGCTATAACATGAAAACTATAAAAGATATTTGCAACCATATCGGAGCCTTAAATTACCGCATTTCTAAACCTGTACCAATAAATATACCGATCTATCCAATTTTTGTAAAAATTCATTATGCCACAAATTATACACCAAAACAAAGTGCAAATGTAATGCTTTAAAATGATGCATAAACGATTGTCCTGGCATGAAAACTGTCAATGTTATTTGCAACCATAACGGAACCTCAAATCATAGCGTTTTTAAACATAGAACAACAATTCTACCGATCCATCAAATTTACAATTTTTTAGAAGAACACATTTTGCCACAAGTGATATACCAAATTAAAGTACAATCATAATGCTTTAAAATGATGCATAAATGACTGTCATAGCATGAAAACTGTCAAAGTTATTCACAACCATATCGGAACCTCAAATTACCGCCTTTCTAAACCTGGGAAAATAATTCTACCGATCTATCCAATTGGCCATTTTCTAAAAATACATTATGCAATAAATCATATACCAAAACAAATGGCAATTTTAATGCTTTAAAATGGTGCATAAATGACTGTCGTAGCACGAAAACTGCCAAAGTTAATTGCAACCATATCGGAACCTCAGATTACTGCGTTTATTAAACATAGAACAATAATTCTACCGATCTATCAAATTGACCAATTTGTAAAAACACACATTATGCTACAAATTATATACCATATTAAAGTGCAATCACAATGCTTTAAAATGATGCATAAATGACTGTCATAGCATGAAAACTGTCAATGTTATTTGCAACCATATCGGAACCTCAAATTACCGCGTTTTTAAACATAGAACAATAATTCTACCGATCCATCAAATTGACCATTTTTTAGACGAACACATTATGCTGCAAATGATATACCAAATTAAAGTGCAATCATAATGCTTTAAAATGATGCATAATTGACTGTCATAGCATGAAAACAGTCAAAGTTATTCACAACCATATCGGAACCTCAAATTACCGCCTTTTAAACCTGGGAAAATAATTCTACCGATCTATCCAATTGGCCATTTTCTAAAAATATATTATGCAATAAATTATATACCAAAACAAAAAAAAACTATAATGCAATAAAAAGATATATAAACGACTGCTATAACATGAAAACTATAAAAGATATTTGCAACCATATCGGAGCCTTAAATTACCGCATTTCTAAACCTGTACCAATATATATACCGATCTATCCAATTTTTGTAAAAATTCATTATGCCACAAATTATACACCAAAACAAAGTGCAAATGTAATGCTTTAAAATGATGCATAATCGATTGTCCTGGCATAAAAACTGTCAAAGTTATTTGCAACCATAACGGGAAAATAATTCTACCGATCTATCCAATTGGCCATTTTCTAAAAATACATTATGCAATAAATTATATACCAAAACAAATGGCAATTTTAATGCTTTAAAATGGTGCATAAATGACTGTCCTAGCACGAAAACTGCCAAAGTTAATTGCAACCATATCGGAACCTCAGATTACTGCGTTTATTAAACATAGAACAATAATTCTACCGATCTATCAAATTGACCAATTTGTGAAAACACACATTATGCTACAAATGATATACCATATTAAAGTGCAATCATAATGCTTTAAAATGATGCATAAATGACTGTCATAGCGTGAAAACTGTCAATGTTATTTGCAGCCATATCGGAACCCCAAATTACCACGTTTTTAAAGCTGTGAAAATAATTCTACCGATCTATCCAATTGGCCATTTTCTAAAAATATATTATGCAATAAATTATATACCAAAACAAATGGCAACTATAATGCAATAAAAAGATATAAGCGACTGCTATTACATGAAAACTATAAAAGATATTTGCAACCATATCGGAGCCTTAAATTACCGCATTTCTAAACCTGTACCAATAAATATACCGATCTATCCAATTTTTTGTAAAAATTCATTATGCCACAAATTATACACCAAAACAAAGTGCAAATGTAATGCTTTAAAATGATGCATAAACGATTGTCCTGGCATGAAAACTGTCAATGTTATTTGCAACCATAACGGAACCTCAAATCATAGCGTTTTTAAACATAGAACAACAATTCTACCGATCCATCAAATTTTCAATTTTTTAGAAGAACACATTTTGCCACAAGTGATATACCAAGTTAAAGTACAATCGTAACGCATTAAAATGATGCATAAATGATTGTCATAGCATGAAAACTGTCAAAGTTATTTGCAACCATATCGGAACCTCAAATTACAGCCTTTTTAAACCTGGGAGAATAATTCTACCGATCTATCCAATTGGCCATTTTCTAAAAATACATTATGCAATAAATTATATACCAAAACAAATGGCAACTATAATGCAATAAAAAGATGTATAAACGACTGTTATAACATGAAAACTATAAAAGTTATTTGCAACCATATCGGACCCTTAAATTACCGCATTTTTAAACCTGTACCAATATATATACCGATCTATCCAATTTTTGTAAAAATTCATTATGCCACAAATTATACACCAAAACAAAGTGCAACTGTAACTGTGCAACTGTATTCACAACCATATCGGAACCTCAAATTACCGCGTTTTTAAACCTGGGAAGATAATTCTACCGATCTATCCAATTTGCCATTTTCTAAAAATACATTATGCAATAAATTATATACCAAAACAAATGGCAATTTTAATGCACAAACGACTGTCCTAGCACGAAAACTGCCAAAGTTAATTGCAACCATATCGGAACCTCAGATTACTGCGTTTATTAAACATAGAACAATAATTCTACCGATCCATCAAATTGACCATTTTTTAGACGAACACATTATGCTACAAATGATATACCAAATTAAAGTGCAATCATAATGCTCTAAAATGATGCATAATTGACTGTCATACCATGAAAACAGTCAAAGTTATTCACAACCATATCGGAACCTCAAATTACCGCCTTTTTAAACCTGGGAAAATAATTCTACCGATCTATCCAATTGGCCATTTTCTAAAAATACATTATGCAATAAATTATATACCAAAAAAAATGGCAATTTTAATGCTTTAAAATGGTGCATAAACGACTGTCCTAGCACGAAAACTGCCAAAGTTAATTGCAACCATATCGGAACCTCAGATTACTGCGTTTATTAAACATAGAACAATAATTCTACCGATCTATCAAATTGACCAATTTGTAAAAACACACATTATGCTACAATATTAAAGTGCAATCATAATGCTTTAAAATGATGCATAAATGACTGTCATAGCGTGAAAACTGTCAATGTTATTTGCAGCCATATCGGAACCTCAAATTACCGCATTTTTAAAGCTGTGAAAATAATTCTACCGATCTATCCAATTGGCCATTTTCTAAAAATATATTATGCAATAAATTATATACCAAAACAAATGGCAACTATAATGCAATAAAAAGATATATAAACGACTGCTATAACATGAAAACTATAAAATATATTTGCAAACATATCGGAGCCTTAAATTACCGCATTTCTAAACCTGTACCAATAAATATACCGATCTATCCAATTTTTGTAAAAATTCATTATGCCACAAATTATACACCAAAACAAAGTGCAAATGTAATGCTTTAAAATGATGCATAAACGATTGTCCTGGCATGAAAACTGTCAAAGTTATTTGCAACCATAACGGAACCTTAAATCATAGCGTTTTTAAACATAGAACAACAATTCTACCGATCCATCAAATTTACAATTTTTTAGAAGAACACATTTTGCCACAAGTGATATACCAAGTTAAAGTACAATCGTAATGCATTAAAATGATGCATAAATGATTGTCATAGCATGAAAACTGTCAAAGTTATTCGCAACCATATCGGAACCTCAAATTACAGCCTTTTTAAACCTGGGAGAATAATTCTACCGATCTATCCAATTGGCCATTTTCTAAAAATACATTATGCAATAAATTATATACCAAAACAAATGGCAATTTTAATGCTTTAAAATGGTGCATAAATGACTGTCCTAGCACGAAAACTGCCAAAGTTAATTGACACCATATCGGAAGCTCAAATTACCGCGTTTTTAAACATAGAACAATAATTCTACCGATCCATCAAATTGACCATTTTTTAGACGAACGCATTATGCTACAAATGATATACCAAATTAAAGTACAATCATAATGGTTTAAAATGATGCATAAATGACTGTCATAGCATGAAAACTGTCAAAGTTATTCACAACCATATCGGAACCTCAAATTACCGCCTTTTTAAACCTGGGAAAATAAGTCTACCGATCTATCCAATTGGCCATTTTCTAAAAATACATTATGCAATAAATTATGTACCAAAACAAGTGGCAATTTTAATGCATAAATGACTGTCCTAGCACGAAACTGCCAAAGTTAATTGCAACCATATCGGAACCTCAGATTACAGCGTTTATTAAACATAGAACAATAATTCTACCGATCTCCCAAATTGACCAATTAGTAAAAACACACATTATGCTACAAATTATATACCATATTAAAGTGCAATCACAATGCTTTAAAATGATGCATAAATGACTGTCATAGCATGAAAACTGTCAATGTTATTTGCAACCATATCGGAACCTCAAATTACCGCCTTTTTAAAGCTGTGAAAATAATTCTACCGATCTATCCAATTGGCCATTTTCTAAAAATATATTATGGAATAAATTATATACCAAAGCAAATGGCAACTATAATGCAATAAAAAGATATATAAACAACTGTTATAACATGAAAACTATAAAAGATATTTGCAACCATATCGGAGCCTTAAATTACCGCATTTCTAAACCTGTACCAATAAATATACCGATCTATCCAATTTTTGTAAAAATTCATTATGCCACAAATTATACACCAAAACAAAGTGCAACTGTAATGCTTTAAATTGATGCATAAACGATTGTCCTGGCATGAAAACTGTCAAAGTTATTTGCAACCATATCGGAACCTCAAATCATAGCGTTTTTAAACATAGAACAACAATTCTACCGATCCATCGAATTTAAAATTTTTTAGAAGAACACATTTTGCCACAAATGGTATACCAAGTTAAAGTACAATCTTAATGCATTAAAGTGATGCATAAATTATTGTCATAGCATGAAAACTGTCAAAGTTATTCGCAACCATATCGGAACCTCAAATTACCGCCTTTTTAAACCTGGGAAAATAATTCTACCGATCTATCTAATTGGCCATTTTCTAAAAATACATTATGCAATAAATTATATACCAAAACAAATGGCAATTTTAATGATTTAAAATGGTGCATAAATGACTGTCCTAGCACGAAAACTGCCAAAGTTAATTGCAACTATATCGGAACCTCAGATTACAGCGTTTATTAAACATAGAACAATAATTCTACCGATCTATCAAATTGACCAATTTGTAAAAACACACATTATGCAACAAATTATGTACCATATTAAAGTGCAATCATAATGCTTTAAAATGGTGCATAAATGACTGTCATAGCATGCAAATTGTCAATGTTATTTGCAACCATATCGGAACCTCGGTAGTTTGAGTAGTTTTTAAAGCTGTGAAAATAATTCTACCGATCTATCCAATTGGCGATTTTCTAAAAATATATTATGGAATAAATTATATACCAAAGCGAATGGCAACTATAGTGCAATAAAAAGATATATAAACGACTGTTATAACATGAAAATTATAAAAGTTATTTGCAACCATATCGGAGCCTTAAACAACCGCATTTTTGAACCAGTACCAATAAATATACCGATCTATCCAATTTTTGTAAAAATTCATTATGCCACAAATTATACACCAAAATAAAGTGCAACTCTTATGCTTTAAAATGATGCCTAAACTATTACCCTAGCATGAAAACTGTCAAAGTTATTTGCAACCATATCGGAACCTCAAATTACCGCGTTTTTAAACATAGAACAATAATTCTACCGATCCATCAAATTAACCATTTTTTAGACGAATACATTATGCTACAAATGATATACCAAAAAAAGTGCAAATGTAATGCTCTAAAATGATGCATAATTGACTGTCATAGCATGAAAACTGTCAAAGTTATTCACAACCATATCGGAACCTCAAATTACCGCCTTTTTAAACCTGGGAAAATAATTCTACTGATCTAACCAATTGGCCATTTTCTAAAAATACATTATGCAATAAATTATATACCAAAACAAATGGCAATTTTAATGCTTTAAAATGGTGCATAAACGACTGTCCTAGCACGAAAACTGCCAAAGTTAATTGCAACCATATCGGAACCTCAGATTACTGCGTTTATTAAACATAGAACAATAATTCTACCGATCTATCAAATTGACCAATTTGTAAAAACACACATTATGCTACAAATGATATACCATATTAAAGTGCAATCATAATGCTTTAAAATGATGCATAAATGACTGTCATAGCATAAAAACTGTCAATGTTATTTGCAACCATATCGGAACCTCAAATTATCGCGTTTTTAAACATAGAACAATAATTCTACCGATAAATAAAATTGACCATTTTTTAGACGAACACATTATGCCACAAATGATATACCAAATTAAAGTGCAATCATAATGCTTTAAAATGATGCATAAATGACTGTCATAGCATGAAAACTGTCAAAGTTATTCACAACCACATCGGAACCTCAAATTACCGCCTTTTTAAACCTGGGAAAATAATTCTATCGATCTATCCAATTGGCCATTTTCTAAAAATACATTATGCAATAAATTATATACCAAAACAAATGGCAACTATAATGCAATAAAAAGATGTATAAACGACTGTTATAACATGAAAATTATAAAAGTTATTTGCAACTATATCGGAGCCTTAAATTACCGCATTTTTAAACCTGTACCAATAAATATACCGATCTATCCAATTTTTGTAAAAATTCATTATGCCACAAATTATACACCAAAACAAAGTGCAACTGTAACTGGGCAACTGTATTCACAACCATATCGGAACCTCAAATTACCGCGTTTTTAAACCTGGGAAAATAATTCTACCGATCTATCCAATTTGCCATTTTCTAAAAATACATTATGCAATAAATTATATACCAAAACAAATGGCAATTTTAATGCATAAACGACTGTCCTAGCACGAAAACTGCCAAAGTTAATTGCAACCATATCGGAACCTTTAGATTACAGCGTTTATTAAACATAGAACAATAATTCTACCGATCTCCCAAATTGACCAATTAGTAAAAACAGACATTATGCTACAAATTATATACCATATTAAAGTGCAATCACAATGCTTTAAAATGATGCATAAATGACTGTCATAGCATTAAACTGTCAATGTTATTTGCAACCATATCGGAACCTCAAATTACCGCCTTTTTAAAGCTGTGAAAATAATTCTACCGATCTATCCAATTGGCCATTTTCTAAAAATATATTATGGAATAAATTATATACCAAAGCAAATGGCAACTATAATGCAATAAAAAGATATATAAACAACTGTTATAACATGAAAACTATAAAAGATATTTGCAACCATATCGGAGCCTTAAATTACCGCATTTCTAAACCTGTACCAATAAATATACCGATCTATCCAATTTTTGTAAAAATTCATTATGCCACAAATTATACACCAAAACAAAGTGCAACTGTAATGCTTTAGAATGATGCATAAACGATTGTCTTGGCATGAAAACTGTCAAAGTTATTCGCAACCATATCGGAACCTCAAATTACCGCCTTTTTAAACCTGGGAAAATAATTCTACCGATCTATCCAATTGGCCATTTTCTAAAAATACATTATGCAATAAATTATATACCAAAACAAATGGCAATTTTAATGCTTTAAAATGGTGCATAAATGACTGTCCTAGCACGAAAACTGCCAAAGTTAATTGTAACCATATCGGAACCTCAAATTACAGCGTTTATTAAACATAGAACAATAATTCTACCGATCTATCAAATTGACCAATTTGTAAAAACACACATTATGCAACAAATTATGTACCATATTAAAGTGCAATCATAATGCTTTAAAATGGTGCATAAATGACTGTCATAGCATGCAAACTGTCAATGTTATTTGCAACCATATCGGAACATCAAACTACCGCGTTTTTAAAGCTGTGAAAATAATTCTACCGATCTATCCAATTGGCCATTTTCTAAAAATATATTATGGAATAAATTATATACCAAAGCAAATGGAAACTATAGTGCAATAAAAAGATATATAAACGACTGTTATAACATGAAAACTATAAAAGTTATTTGTAACCATATCGGAGCCTTAAATTACCGCATTTTTGAACCTGTACCAATAAATATACCGATCTATCCAATTTTTGTAAAAATTCATTATGCCACAAATTATACACCAAAATAAAGTGCAACTCTTATGCTTTAAAATGATGCCTAAACTATTGCCCTAGCATGAAAACTGTCAAAGTTATTTGCAACCATATCGGAACCTCAAATTACCGTGTTTTTAAACATAGAACAATAATTCTACCGATCCATCAAATTGACCATTTTTTAGACGAACACATTATGCCACAAATGATATACCAAATTAAAGTGCAATCAAAATGCTTTAAAATGATGCATAAATGACTGTCATAGCATGAAAACTGTCAAAGTTATTCACAACCATATCGGAACCTCAAATTACCGCCTTTTTAAACCTGGGAAAATAATTCTATCGATCTATCCAATTGGCCATTTTCTAAAAATACATTATGCAATAAATTATATACCAAAACAAATGGCAACTATAATGCAATAAAAAGATGTATAAACGACTGTTATAACATGAAAACTATAAAAGTTATTTGCAACAATATCGGAGCCTTAAATTACCGCATTTTTAAACCTGTACCAATAAATATACCGATCTATCCAATTTTTGTAAAAATTCGTTATGCCACAAATTATACACCAAAACAAAGTGCAACTGTAATGCTTTAAAATGATGCATAAATTACTGTCATAGCGTGAAAACTGTCAATGTTATTCACAGCCATATCGGAACCTCAAATTACCGCGTTTTTAAACCTGGGAAAATAATTCTACCGATCTATCCAATTGGCCATTTTCTAAAAATACATTATGCAATAAATTATATACCAAAACAAATGGCAATTTTAATGCATAAACGACTGTCCTAGCACGAAAACTGCCAAAGATAATTGCAACCATATCGGAACCTCAGATTACTGCGTTTATTAAACATAGAACAATAATTTTACCGATCTATCAAATTGACCAATTTGTAAAAACACACATTATGCTACAAATGATATACCATATTAAAGTGCAATCATAATGCTTTAAAATGATGCATAAATGACTGTCATAGCGTGAAAACTGCCAATGTTATTTGCAGCCATATCGGAACCTCAAATTACCGCGTTTTTAAAGCTGTGAAAATAATTCTACCGAAATATCCAATTGGCGATTTTCTAAAAATATATTATGCAATAAATTATATATAAATTATACACCAAAACAATGTGCAACTGTAATGCTTTAAAATGATGAATAAATGACTGTCATAGCATGAAAACTGTCAAAGTTATTCACAACCATATCGGAACCTCAAATTACCGCGTTTTTAAACCTGGGAAAATAATTCTACCGATTTATCTAATTGGCCATTTTCTAAAAATACATTATGCAATAAATTATATACCAAAACTAATGGCAACTATAATGCAATAAAAAGATGTATAAACGACTGTTATAACATGAAAACTATAAAAGTTATTTGCAACCATATCGGAGCCTTAAATTACCGCATTTTTAAACCTGTACCAATAAATATACCGATCTATCCAATTTTTGTAAAAATTCATTATGCCACAAATTATACACCAAAACAAAGTGCAACTGTAATGCTTTAAAATGATGTATAAATGACTGTCATAGCGTGAAAACTGTCAATATTATTCACAACCATATTGGAACCTCAAATTATCGCGTTTTTAAACATAGAACAATAATTCTACCGATCCATCAAATTTACCATTTTTTAGACGAACACATTATGCCACAAATGATATACCAAATTAAAGTGCAATCATAATGCTTTAAAATGATGTATAAAAGACTGTCATAGCATGAAAACTGTCAAAGTTATTCACAACCATATCGGAACCTCAAATTACCGCCTTTTTAAACCTGGGAGAATAATTCTACCGATCTATCCAATTGGCCATTTTCTAAAAATACATTATGCAATAAATTATATACCAAAACAAATTGCAATTTTAATGCTTTAAAATGGTGCATAAATGACTGTCCTAGCCGAAAACTGCCAAAGTTAATTGCAACCATATCGGAAGCTCAAATTACCGCGTTTTTAAACATAGAACAATAATTCTACCGATCCACTAATTGACCATTTTTTAGACGAACACATTATGCTACAAATGATATACCAAATTAAAGTACAATCATAATGCTTTAAAATGATGCATAAATGACTGTCATAGCATGAAAACTGTCAAAGTTATTCACAACCATATCGGAACCTCAAATTTCCGCCTTTTTAAACCTGGGAAAATAATTCTACCGATCTATCCAATTGGCCATTTTCTAAAAATACATTATGCAATAAATTATATACCAAAACAAATGGCAATTTTAATGCTTTAAAATGGTGCATAAATGACTGTCCTTGCACGAAAACTGCCAAAGTTAATTGCAACCATATCGGAACCTCAAATTACCGCGTTTTTAAACATAGAACAATAATTCTACCGATCCATCAAATTGACCATTTTTTAGACGAACACATTATGCCACAAATTATATACCATATTAAAGTGCAATCATAATGCTTTAAAATGATGTATAAATGACTGTCATAGCGTGAAAACTGTCAATGTTATTTGCAGCCATATCGGAACCTCAAACTACCGCCTTTTTAAAGCTGTGAAAATAATTCTACCGATCTATCCAATTGGCCATTTTCTAAAAATATATTATGCAATAAATTATATACCAAAGCAAATGGCAACTATAATGCAATAAAAAGATATATAAACGACTGCTATAACATGAAAACTATAAAAGATATTTGCAACCATATCGTAGCCTTAAATTACCGCATTTCTAAACCTGTACCAATAAATATACCGATCTATCCAATTTTTGTAAAAATTCATTACGCCACAAATTATACACCAAAACAAAGTGCAAATGTAATGCTTTAAAATGATGCATAAACGATTGTCCTGGCATGAAAACTGTAAAAGTTATTTGCAACCATAACAGAACCTCAAATCATAGCGTTTTTAAACATAGAACAACAATTCTACCGATCCATCAAATTTACAATTTTTTAGAAGAACACATTTTGCCACAAGTGATATACCAAGTTAAAGTATAATCGTAATGCATTAAAATGATGCATAAATGATTGTCATAGCATGAAAACTGTCAAAGTTATTCGCAACCATATCGGAACCTCAAATTACAGCCTTTTTAAACCTGGGAGAATAATTCTACCGATCTATCCAATTGGCCATTTTCTAAAAATACATTATGCAATAAATTATATACCAAAACAAATGGCAATTTTAATGCATAAACGACTGTCCTAGCACGAAAACTGCCAAAGTTAATTGCAACCATATCGGAACCTCAGATTACAGCGTTTATTAAACATAGAACAATAATTCTACCGATCTCCCAAATTGACCAATTAGTAAAAATACACATTATGCTACAAAGTATATACCATATTAAAGTGCAATCACAATGCTTTAAAATGATGCATAAATGACTGTCATAGCATGAAAACTGTCAAAGTTATTCGCAACCATATCGGAACCTCAAATTACAGCCTTTTTAAACCTGGGAGAATAATTCTACCGATCTATCCAATTGGCCATTTTCTAAAAATACATTATGCAATAAATTATATATCAAAACAAATTGCAATTTTAATGCTTTAAAATGGTGCATAAATGACTGTCCTAGCACGAAAACTGCCAAAGTTAATTGCAACCATATTGGAAGCTCAAATTACCGCGTTTTTACACATAGAACAATAATTCTACCGATCCGTCAAATTGACCATTTTTTAGACGAACACATTATGCTACAAATGATATACCAAATTAAAGTACAATCATAATGCTTTAAAATGATGCATAAATGACTGTCATAGCATGAAAACTGTCAAAGTTATTCACAACCATATCGGAACCTCAAATTACCGCCTTTTTAAACCTGGGAAAATAATTCTACCAATCTATCCAATTGGCCATTTTCTAAAAATACATTATGCAATAAATTATATACCAAAACAAATGGCAATTTTAATGCATAAACGACTGTCCTAGCACGAAAACTGCCAAAGTTAATTGCAACCATATCGGAACCTCAGATTACTGCGTTTATTAAACATAGAACAATAATTCTACTGATCTATCAAATTGACCAATTTGTAAAAACACACATTATGCTACAAATGATATACCATATTAAAGTGCAATCATAATGCTTTAAAATGATGCATAAATGACTGTCATAGCATGAAAACTGTCAATGTTATTTGCAACCATATCGGAACCTCAAATTACCGCGTTTTTAAACATAGAACAATAATTCTACTGATCCATCAAATTTACCATTTTTTAGACGAACACATTATGCCACAAATGATATACCATATTAAAGTGCAATCATAATGCTTTAAAATGATGCATAAATGACTGTCATAGCGTGAAAACTGTCAATGTTATTTGCAGCCATATCGGAACCTCAAATTACCGCGTTTTTAAGGCTGTGAAAATAATTCTACCGATCTATCCAATTGGCCATTTTCTAAAAATACAGTATGCAATAAATTATATACCAAAACAAATGGCAACTATAATGCAATAAAAAGATATATAAACGACTGCTATAACATGAAAACTATAAAAGATATTTGCAACCATATCGGAGCCTTAAATTACCGCATTTCTAAACCTGTACCAATAAATATACCGATCTATCCAATTTTTGTAAAAATTCATTATGCCACAAATTATACACCAAAACAAAGTGCAAATGTAATGCTTTAAAATGATGCATAAACGATTGTCCTGGCATGAAAACTGTCAAAGTTATTTGCAACCATAACGGAACCTCAAATCATAGCGTTTTTAAACATAGAACAACAATTCTACCGATCCATCAAATTTACAATTTTTTAGAAGAACACATTTTGCCACAAGTGATATACCAAATTAAAGTACAATCATAATGCTTTAAAATGATGCATAAATGACTGTCATAGCATGAAAACTGTCAAAGTTATTCACAACCATATCGGAACCTCAAATTACCGCCTTTTTAAACCTGGGAAAACAATTCTATCGATCTATCCAATTGGCCATTTTCTAAAAATACATTATGCAATAAATTATATACCAAAACAAATGGCAATTTTAATGCTTTAAATTGGTGCATAAATGACTGTCCTAGCACGAAAACTGCCAAAGTTAATTGCAACCATATCGGAACCTCAGATTACAGCGTTTATTAAACATAGAACAATAATTCTACCGATCTATCAAATTGACCAATTTGTAAAAACACACATTATGCAACAAATTATGTACCATATTAAAGTGCAATCATAATGCTTTAAAATGGTGCATAAATGACTGTCATAGCATGAAAACTGTCAATGTTATTTGCAACCATATCGGAACCTCAAACTACCGCGTTTTTAAACCTGGGAAAATAATTCTACCGATTTATCCAATTGGCCATTTTCTAAAAATATATTATGGAATAAATTATATGCCAAAGCAAATGGCAACTATAATGCAATAAAAAGATATATAAACGACTGCTATAACATGAAAACTATAAAAGATATTTGCAACCATATCGGAGCCTTAAATTACCGCATTTTTGAACCTGTACCAATAAATATACCGATCTATCCAATTTTTGTAAAAATTCATTATGCCACAAATTATACACCAACATAAAGTGCAACTCTTATGCTTTAAAATGATGCCTAAACTATTGCCCTAGCATGAAAACTGTCAAAGTTATTTGCAACCATATCGGAACCTCAAATTATCGCGTTTTTAAACGTAGAACAATAATTCTACCGATCCATCAAATTGACCATTTTTTAGACGAACACATTATGCTACAAATGATATACTAAATTAAAGTGCAATCATAATGCTTTAAAATGATGTATAAATGACTGTCATAGCATGAAAGCTGTAAAAGTTATTCACAACCATATCGGAACCTCAAATTACCGCCTTTTGAAACCTGGGAAAATAATTCTATCGATCTATCCAATTGGCCATTTTCTAAAAATACATTATGCAATAAATTATATACCAAAACAAATGGCAACTATAATGCAATAAAAAGATGTATAAACGATTGTTATAACATGAAAACTATAAAATTTATTTGCAACCATATCGGAGCCTTAAATTACCGCATTTTTAAACCTGTACCATTAAATATACCGATCTATCCCATTTTTGTAAAAATTCATTATGCCACAAATTATACACCAAAACAAAGTGCAACTGTAATGCTTGAAACTTGACTGTCATAGCATGAAAACTGTCAAAGTTATTCACAACCATATCGGAACCTCAAATTACCGCGTTTTTAAACCTGGGAAAATAATTCTACCGATTTATCTAATTGGACATTTTCTAAAAATACATTATGCAATAAATTATATACCAAAACAAATGGCAATTTTAATGCTTTAAAATGGTGCATAAACGAATGTCCTAGCACGAAAACTGCCAAAGTTAATTGCAACCATATCGGAACCTCAGATTACAGCGTTTATTAAACATAGAACAATAATTCTACCGATCTCCCAAATTGACCAATTAGTAAAAACACACATTATGCTACAAATTATATACCATATTAAAGTGCAATAACAATGCTTTAAAATTATGCATAAATGACTGTCATAGCATGAAAACTGTCAATGTTATTTGCAACCATATCGGAACCTCAAATTACCGCCTTTTTAAAGCTGTGAAAATAATTCTACCGATCTATAAAATTGGCCATTTTCTAAAAATATATTATGGAATAAATTATATGCCAAAGCAAATGGCAAATATAATGCAATAAAAAGATATATAAACGACTGCTATAACATGAAAACTATAAAAGATATTTGCAACCATATCGGAGCCTTAAATTACCGCATTTTTGAACCTGTACCAATAAATATACCGATCTATCCAATTTTTGTAAAAATTCATTATGCCACAAATTATACACCAACATAAAGTGCAACTCTTATGCTTTAAAATGATGCCTAAACTATTGCCCTAGCATGAAAACTGTCAAAGTTATTTGCAACCATATCGGAACCTCAAATTACCGCGTTTTTAAACATAGAACAATAATTCTACCGATCCATCAAATTGACCATTTTTTAGACGAACACATTATGCTACAAATGATATACCAAATTAAAGTGCAATCATAATGCTCTAAAATGATGCATAATTGACTGTCATAGCATGAAAACAGTCAAAGTTATTCACAACCATATCGGAACCTCAAATTACCGCCTTTTTAAACCTGGGAAAATAATTCTACCGATCTATCCAATTGGCCATTTTCTAAAAATACATTATGCAATAAATTATATACCAAAACAAATGGCAATTTTAATGCTTTAAAATGGTGCATAAACGACTGTCCTAGCACGAAAACTGCCAAAGTTAATTGCAACCATATCGGAACCTCAGATTACTGCGTTTATTAAACATAGAACAATAATTCTACCGATCTATCAAATTGACCAATTTGTAAAAACACACATTATGCTACAAATGATATACCATATTAAAGTGCAATCATAATGCTTTAAAATGATGCATAAATGACTGTCATAGCATGAAAACTGTCAATGTTATTTGCAACCATATCGGAACCTCAAATTATCGCGTTTTTAAACATAGAACAATAATTCTACCGATCCATCAAATTGACCATTTTTTAGACGAACACATTATGCCACAAATGATATACCAAATTAAAGTGCAATCATAATGCTTTAAAATGATGCATAAATGACTGTCATAGCATGAAAACTGTCAAAGTTATTCACAACCAAACTGTCAAAGTTATTCACAACAATCGGAACCTCAAATTACCGCCTTTTTAAACCTGGGAAAATAATTCTATCGATCTATCCAATTGGCCATTTTCTAAAAATACATTATGCAATAAATTATATACCAAAACAAATGGCAACTATAATGCAATAAAAAGATGTATAAACGACTGTTATAACATGAAAACTATAAAAGTTATTTGCAACCATATCGCAGCCTTAAATTACCGCATTTTTAAACCTGTACCAATAAATATACCGATCTATCCAATTTTTGTAAAAATTCATTATGCCACAAATTATACACCAAAACAAAGTGCAACTGTAATGCTTTAAAATGATGCATAAATGACTGTCATAGCATGAAAACTGTCAAAGTTATTCACAACCATATCGGAACCTCAAATTACCGCGTTTTTAAACCTGGGAAAATAATTCTACCGATCTATCCAATTGGCCATTTTCTAGA
The DNA here is from genome assembly GCF_015586225.1 of Lucilia sericata. Classification (NCBI taxonomy): domain Eukaryota; kingdom Metazoa; phylum Arthropoda; class Insecta; order Diptera; family Calliphoridae; genus Lucilia; species Lucilia sericata. Next base: position 17,301 of record NW_023994673.1, on the reverse strand, counting down.
AATACATTATGCAATAAATTATATACCAAAACAAATGGCAATTTTAATGCATAAACGACTGTCCTAGCACGAAAACTGCCAAAGTTAATTGCAACCATATCGGAACCTCAGATTACTGCGTTTATTAAACATAGAACAATAATTCTACCGATCTATCAAATTGACCAATTTGTAAAAACACACATTATGCTACAAATGATATACCATATTAAAGTGCAATCATAATGCTTTAAAATGATGCATAAATGACTGTCATAGCGTGAAAACTGTCAATGTTATTTGCAGCCATATCGGAACCTCAAATTACCGCGTTTTTAAAGCTGTGAAAATAATTCTACCGATCTATCCAATTGGCCATTTTCTAAAAATATATTATGCAATAAATTATATACCAAAACAAATGGCAACTATAATGCAATAAAAAGATATATAAACGACTGCTATAACATGAATACTATAAAAGATATTTGCAACCATATCGGAGCCTTAAATTACCGCATTTCTAAACCTGTACCAATAAATATACCGATCTATCCAATTTTTGTAAAAATTCATTATGCCACAAATTATACACCAAAACAAAGTGCAAATGTAATGCTTTAAAACAGTGTTGCCCATACACACACTGTTACACATTCATTTGTCTTGGTAAAGCAGCAGAGAACAAAATGTAACCCAAAATAAAACTGTACTAATAAAATAACTGCATACTAAAAAGTATATTCTAACTGTCAAATTGATATTATGGATTTTGACAGACAGCGTACATTAAAGTTCATATATAAAAAACTATCAGCTGTGCTCTCACTCACCTACATAAATTCGGCTTTCTCAAAATTTTGTTGTTGTATTTCTGTGTGGATTTTAAAAAAGTTGCGTACAGATCTTACTTCGACAAATGCTGATCAGCAACTGAGTTGATTTTGTTTTGCAAGTTGAGAGATAATCAACTAGCACATGCTCAAATAAGAAAATACACAAGTAAGCTTATAGTGTAGGTGAGTCAACGCAACGTCAGCAGAATATTCTTGCCCTATCTCGCGTGATAGGGAATAGTGATTTTGGGCACCATTGCTTTAAAACGATGCATAAACGATTGTCCTGGCAAGAAAACTGTCAAAGTTATTTGCAACCATAACGGAACCTCAAATCAGAGCGTTTTTAAACATAGAACAACAATTCTACCGATCCATCAAATTTACAATTTTTTAGAAGATAACATTTTGCCACAAGTGATATACCAAGTTAAAGTACAATCGTAATGCATTAAAATGATGCATAGCATGAAAACTGTCAAAGTTATTCGCAACCATATCGGAACCTCAAATTACAGCCTTTTTAAACCTGGGAGAATAATTCTATCGATCTATCCAATTGCCCATTTTCTAAAAATACATTATGCAATAAATTATATACCAAAACAAATGGCAATTTTAATGCTTTAAAATGGTGCATAAATGACTGTCCTAGCACGAAAACTGCCAAAGTTAATTGCAACCATATCGGAAGCTCAAATTACCGCGTTTTTAAACATAGAACAATAATTCTACCGATCCATCAAATTGACCATTTTTTAGACGAACACATTATGCTACAAATGATATACCAAATTAAAGTACAATCAGAATGCTTTAAAATGATGCATAAATGACTGTCATAGCATGAAAACTGTCAAAGTTATTCACAACCATATCGGAACCTCAAATTACCGCCTTTTTAAACCTGGGAAAATAATTCTACCGATCTATCCAATTGGCCATTTTCTAAAAATACCTTATGCAATAAATTATATACCAAAACAAATGGCAATTTTAATGCATAAACGACTGTCGTAGCACGAAAACTGCCAAAGTTAATTGCAACCATATCGGAACCTCAGATTACTGCGTTTATTAAACATAGAACAATAATTCTACCGATCTATCAAATTGACCAATTTGTAAAAACACACATTATGCTACAAATGATATACCATATTAAAGTGCAATCATAATGCTTTAAAATGATGCATAAATGACCGTCATAGCATGAAAACTGTCAAAGTTATTTGCAACCATATCGGAACCTCAAATTACCGCCTTTTTAAACATAGAACAATAATTCTACCGATCCATCAAATTTACCATTTTTTAGACGAACACATTATACCACAAATGATATACCAAATTAAAGTGCAATCATAATGCTTTAAAATGAAGCATAAATGACTGTCATAGCATGAAAACTGTCAAAGTTATTCACAACCATATCGGAACCTCAAATTACCGCGTTTTTAAACCTGGGAAAATAATTCTACCGATTTATCTAATTGGCCATTTTCTAAAAATACATTATGCAATAAATTATATACCAAAACAAATGGCAATTTTAATGCTTTAAAATGGTGCATAAACGACTGTCCTAGCACGAAAACTGCCAAAGTTAATTGCAACCATATCGGAACCTCAGATTACAGCGTTTATTAAACATAGAACAATAATTCTACCGATCTCCCAAATTGACCAATTAGTAAAACCACACATTATGCTACAAATTATATACCATATTAAAGTGCAATCACAATGCTTTAAAATTATGCATAAATGACTGTCATAGCATGAAAACTGTCAATGTTATTTGCAACCATATCGGAACCTCAAATTACCGCCTTTTTAAAGCTGTGAAAATAATTCTACCGATCTATCCAATTGGCCATTTTCTAAAAATATATTATGGAATAAATTATATACCAAAGCAAATGGCAACTATAATGCAATAAAAAGATATATAAACGACTGCTATAACATGAAAACTATAAAAGATATTTGCAACCATATCGGAGCCTTAAATTACCGCATTTTTGAACCTGTACCAATAAATATACCGATCTATCCAATTTTTGTAAAAATTCATTATGCCACAAATTATACACCAAAATAAAGTGCTTTAAAATGATGCCTAAACTATTGCCCTAGCATGAAAACTGTCAAAGTTATTTGCAACCATATCGGAACCTCAAATTACCGCGTTTTTAAACATAGAACAATAATTCTACCGATCCATCAAATTGACCATTTTTTAGACGAACACATTATGCTACAAATGATATACCAAATTAAAGTGCAATCATAATGCTCTAAAATGATGCATAATTGACTGTCATAGCATGAACACAGTCAAAGTTATTCACAACCATATCGGAACCTCAAATTACCGCCTTTTTAAACCTGGTAAAATAATTCTACCGATCTATCCAATTGGCCATTTTCTAAAAATACATTATGCAATCAATTATATACCAAAACAAATGGCAATTTTAATGCTTTAAAATGGTGCATAAACGACTGTCCTAGCACGAAAACTGCCAAAGTTAATTGCAACCATATCGGAACCTCAGATTACTGCGTTTATTAAACATAGAACAATAATTCTACCGATCTATCAAATTGACCAATTTGTAAAAACACACATTATGTTACAAATGATATACCATATTAAAGTGCAATCATAATGCTTTAAAATGATGCATAAATGACTGTCATAGCATGAAAACTGTCAATGTTATTTGCAACCATATCGGAACCTCAAATTATCGCGTTTTTAAACATAGAACAATAATTCTACCGATCCATCAAATTGACCATTTTTTAGACGAACACATTATGCCACAAATGATATACCAAATTAAAGTGCAATCATAATGCTTTAAAATGATGCATAAATGACTGTCATGGCATGAAAACTGTTCAAGTTATTCACAACCATATCGGAACCTCAAATTACCGCCTTTTTAACCTGGGAAAATAATTCTATCGATCTATCCAATTGGCCATTTTCTAAAAATACATTATGCAATAAATTATATACCAAAACAAATGGCAACTATAATGCAATAAAAAGATGTATAAACGACTGTTATAACATGAAAACTATAAAAGTTATTTGCAACCATATCGGAGCCTTAAATTACCGCATTTTTAAACCTGCACCAATGAATATACCGATCTATCCAATTTTTGTAAAAATTCATTATGCCACAAATTATACACCAAAACAAAGTGCAACTGTAATGCTTTAAAATGATGCATAAATGACTGTCATAGCATGAAAACTGTCAAAGTTATTCACAACCATATCGGAACCTCAAATTACCGCGTTTTTAAACCTGGGAAAATAATTCTACCGATCTATCCAATTGGCCATTTTCTAAAAATACATTATGCAATAAATTATATACCAAAACAAATGGCAATTTTAATGCATAAACGACTGTCCTAGCACGAAAACTGCCAAAGTTAATTGCAACCATATCGGAACCTCAGATTACAGCGTTTATTAAACTTAGAACAATAATTCTACCGATCTATCAAATTGACCAATTTGTAAAAACACACATTATGCTACAAATGATATACCATATTAAAGTGCAATCATAATGCTTTAAAATGATGCATAAATGACTGTCATAGCGTGAAAACTGTCAATGTTATTTGCAGCCATATCGGAACCTCATATTACCGCGTTTTTAAAGGCTAGCACGAAAACTGCCAAAGTTAATTGCAACCATATCGGAACCTCAGATTACTGCGTTTATTAAACATAGAACAATAATTCTACCGATCTATCAAATTGACCAATTTGTAAAAACACACATTATGCTACAAATGATATACCATATTAAAGTGCAATCATAATGCTTTAAAATGATGCATAAATGACTGTCATAGCGTGAAAACTGTCAATGTTATTTGCAGCCATATCGGAACCTCAAATTACCGCCTTTTTAAACCTGGGAAAATAATTCTATCGATCTATCCAATTGGCCATTTTCTAAAAATACATTATGCAATAAATTATATACCAAAACAAATGGCAACTATAATGCAATAAAAAGATGTATAAACGACTGTTATAACATGAAAACTATAAAAGTTATTTGCAACCATATCGGAGCCTTAAATTACCGCATTTTTAAACCTGTACCAATAAATATACCGATCTATCCAATTTTTGTAAAAATTTATTATGCCACAAATTATACACCAAAACAAAGTGCAACTGTAATGCTTTAAAATGATGCATAAATGACTGTCATAGCATGAAAACTGTCAAAGTTATTCACAACCATATCGGAACCTCAAATTACCGCGATTTTAAACCTGGGAAAATAATTCTACCGATCTATCCAATTGGCCATTTTCTAAAAATACATTATGCAATAAATTATATACCAAAACAAATGGCAATTTTAATGCATAAACGACTGTCCTTGCACGAAAACTGCCAAAGTTAATTGCAACCATATCGGAACCTCAGATTACTGCGTTTATTAAACATAGAACAATAATTTTACCGATCTATCAAATTGACCAATTTGTAAAAACACACATTATGCTACAAATGATATACCATATTAAAGTGCAATCATAATGCTTTCAAATGATGCATAAATGACTGTCACAGCGTGAAAACTGTCAATGTTATTTGCAGCCATATCGGAACCTCAAATTATCGCCTTTTTAAACCTGGGAAAATAATTCTATCGATCTATCCAATTGGCCATTTTCTAAAAATACATTATGCAATAAATTATATACCAAAACAAATGGCAATTTTAATGCATAAACGACTGTCCTAGCACGAAAACTGCCAAAGTTAATTGCAACCATATCGGAACCTCAGATTACTGCGATTATTAAACATAGAACAATAATTCTACCGATCTATCAAATTGACCAATTTGTAAAAACACACATTATGCTACAAATGATATACCATATTAAAGTGCAATCATAATGCTTTAAAATGATGCATAAATGACTGTCATAGCATGAAAACTGTCAATGTTATTTGCAACCATATCGGAACCTCAAATTATCGCGTTTTTAAACATAGAACAATAATTCTACCGATCCATCAAATTGACCATTTTTTAGACGAACACATTATGCCACAAATGATATACCAAATTATAGTGCAATCATAATGCTTTAAAATGATGCATAAATGACTGTCATAGCATGAAAACTGTCAAAGTTATTCACAACCATATCGGAACCTCAAATTATCGCGTTTTTAAACCTGGGAAAATAATTCTACCGATTTATCCAATTGGCCATTTTCTAAAAATACATTATTCAATAAATTATATACCAAAACAAATGGCAATTTTAATGCTTTAAAATGGTGCATAAACGACTGTCCTAGCACGAAAACTGCCAAAGTTAATTGCAACCATATCGGAACCTCAGATTACTGCGTTTATTAAACATAGAACAATAATTCTACCGATCTATCAAATTGACCAATTTGTAAAAACACACATTATGCTACAAATGATATACCATATTAAAGTGCAATCATAATGCTTTAAAATGGTGCATAAATGACTGTCATAGCAAGAAAACTGTCAATGTTATTTGCAACCATATCGGAACCTCAAATTATCGCCTTTTTAAACATAGAACAATAATTCTACCGATCCATCAAATTGACCATTTTTTAGACGAACACATTATACCACAAATGATATACCAAATTAAAGTGCAATCATAATGCTTTAAAATGATGCATAAATGACTGTCATAGCATGAAAACTGTCAATGTTATTTGCAACCATATCGGAACCTCTAATTACCGCGTTTTTAAACATAGAACAATAATTCTACCGATCCATCAAATTTATCATTTTTTAGACGAACACATTATGCCACAAATGATATACCAAATTAAAGTGCAATCATAATGCTTTAAAATGATGTATAAATGACTGTCATTGCATGAAAACTGTCAAAGTTATTCACAACCATATCGGAACCTCAAATTACCGCCTTTTTAAACCTGGGAAAATAATTCTATCGATCTATCCAATTGGCCATTTTCTAAAAATACATTATGCAATAAATTATATACCAAAACAAATGGCAACTATAATGCAATAAAGAGATGTATAAACGACTGTTATAACATGAAAACTATAAAATTTATTTGCAACCATATCGGAGCCTTAAATTACCGCATTTTCAAACCTGTACCAATAAATATACCGATCTATCCAATTTTTGTAAAAATTCATTATGCCACAAATTATACACCAAAACAAAGTGCAAATGTAATGCTTTAAAATGGTGCATAAATGACTGTCCTAGCACGAAAACTGCCAAAGTTAATTGCAACCATATCGGAACCTCAGATTACAGGGTTTATTAAACATAGAACAATAATTCTACCGATCTATCAAATTGACCAATTTGTAAAAACACACATTATGCTACAAATGATATACCATATTAAAGTGCAATCATAATGCTTTAAAATGATGCATAAATGACTGTCATAGCATGAAAACTGTCAAAGTTATTCACAACCATATCGGAACCTCAAATTACCGCGTTTTTAAACCTGGGAAAATAATTCTACCGATTTATCTAATTGGCCATTTTCTAAAAATACATTATGCAATAAATTATATACCAAAACAAATGGCAATTTTAATGCTTTAAAATTGTGCATAAACGACTGTCCTAGCACGATAACTGCCAAAGTTAATTGCAACCATATCAATAACAATAATTCTACCGATCTATCAAATTGACCAATTTGTAAAAACACACATTATGCTACAAATGATATACCATATTAAAGTACAATCATAATGCTTTAAAATGATGCATAAATGACTGTCATAGCATGAAAACTGTCAATGTTATTTGCAACCATATCGGAACCTCAAATTGTCGCGTTTTTAAACACAGAACAATAATTCTACCGATCCATCAAATTGACCATTTTTTAGACGAACACATTATGCCACAAAAGATATACCAAATTAAAGTGCAATCATAATGCTTTAAAATGATGCATAAATGACTGTCATAGCATGAAAACTGTCAAAGTTATTCACAACCATATCGGAACCTCAAATTAACGCCTTTTTAAACTTGGGAAAATAATTCTATCGATCTATCCAATTGGCCATTTTCTAAAAATACGTTATGCAATAGATTATATACCAAAACAAATGGCAACTATAATGCAATAAAAAGATGTATAAACGACTGTTATAACATGAAAACTATAAAAGTTATTTGGAACCATATCGGAGCCTTAAATTACCGCATTTTTAAACCTGTACCAATAAATATACCGATCTATCCAATTTTTGTAAAAATTCATTATGCCACAAATTATACACCAAAACAAAGTGCAACTGTAATGCTTTAAAATGATGCATAAATGACTGCCATAGCATGAAAACTGTCAAAGTTATTCACAACCATATCGGAACCTCAAATTACCGCCTTTTTAAACCTGGGAAAATAATTCTACCGATCTATCCAATTGGCCATTTTCTAAAAATACATTATGCAATAAATTATATACCAAAACAAATTGCAATTTTAATGCATAAACGACTGTTCTAGCACGAAAACTGCCAAAGTTAATTGCAACCATATCGGAACCTCACATTACTGCGTTTATTAAACATAGAACAATAATTCTACCGATCTATCAAATTGACCAATTTGTAAAAACATACATTATGCTACAAATGATATACCATATTAAAGTGCAATCATAATGCTTTAAAATTATGCATAAATGACTGTCATAGCTTGAAAACTGTCAATGTTATTTGCAGCCATATCGGAACCTCAAATTACCTCGTTTTTAAAGCTGTGAAAATAATTCTATCGATCTATCCAATTGGCCATTTTCTAAAATACATTATGCAATAAATTATATGCCAAAACAAATGGCAATTTTAATGCATAAACGATTGTCCTAGCTCGAAAACTGCCAAAGTTAATTGCAACCATATCGGAACCTCAGATTACTGCGTTTATTAAACATAGAACAATAATTCTACCGATCTATCAAATTGACCAATTGTAAAAACACACATTATGCTACAAATGATATACCATATTAAAGTGCAATCATAATGCTTTAAAATGATGCATAAATGACTGTCATAGCATGAAAACTGTCAATGTTATTTGCAACCATATCGGAACCTTTTTAAAGCTGTGAAAATAATTCTACCGATCTATCCAATTGGCCATTTTCTAAAAATATATTATGGAATAAATTATATACCAAAGCAAATGGCAACTATAATGCAATAAAAAGATATGTAAACGACTGTTATAACATGAAAACTATAAAAGATACTTGCAACCATATCGGAGCCTTAAATTACCGCATTTCTAAACCTGTACCAATAAATATACCGATCTATCCAATTTTTGTTAAAATTCACTCTCCCACAAATTATACACCAAAACAAAGTGCAACTGTAATGCTTTAAAATGATGCATAAACGATTGTCCTGGCATGAAAACTGTCAAAGTTATTTGCAACCATATCGGAACCTCAAATCATAGCGTTTTTAAACATAGAACAACAATTCTACCGATCCATCGAATTTACAATTTTTTGGAAGAACACTTTTGCCACAAATGATATACCAAGTTAAAGTACAATCGTAATGCATTAAAGTGATGCATAAATTATTGTCATAGCATGAAAACTGTCAAAGTTATTCGCAACCATATCGGAACCTCAAATTACCGCCTTTTTAAACCTGGGAGAATAATTCTACCGATCTATCCAATTGGCCATTTTCTAAAAATACATTATGCAATAAATTATATACCAAAACAAATGGCAATTTTAATGCTTTAAAATGGTGCATAAATGACTGTCCTAGCACGAAAACTGCCAAAGTTAATTGCAACCATATCGGAACCTCAGATTACAGCGTTTATTAAACATAGAACAATAATTCTACCGATCTATCAAATTGACCAATTTGTAAAAACACACATTATGCAACAAATTATGTACCATATTAAAGTGCAATCATAATGCTTTAAAATGGTGCATAAATGACTGTCATAGCATGAAAACTGTCAATGTTATTTGCAACCATATCGGAACCTCAAACTACCGCGTTTTTAAAGCTGTGAAAATAATTCTACCGATCTATCCAATTGGCCATTTTCTAAAAATATATTATGGAATAAATTATATACCAAAGCAAATGGTAACTATAGTGCAATAAAAAGATATATAAACGACTGTTATAACATGAAAACTATAAAAGTTATTTGCAACCATTTCGGAGCCTTAAATTACCGCATTTTTGAACCTGTACCAATTAATATACCGATCTATCCAATTTTTGTAAAAACTCATTATGCCACAAATTATACACCAAAATAAAGTGCAACTGTAATGCTTTAAAATGATGCATAAACGATTGTCCTGGAATGAAGACTGTCAAAGTTGTTTGCAACCATATCGGAACCTCAAATCACAGCGTTTTTAAACATAGAACAATAATTCTACCGATCCATCAAATTGACCATTTTTTAGACGAACACATTATGCTACAAATGATATACCATATTAAAGTGCAATCATAATGCTTTAAAATGATGCATAAATGACTGTCATAGCATGAAAACTGTCAAAGTTATTCACAACCATATCGGAACCTCAAATTACCGCGTTTTTTAAACCTGGGAAAATAATTCTACCGATCTATCCAATTGGCCATTTTCTAAAAATACATTATGCAATAAATTATATACCAAAACAAATGGCAATTTTAATGCATAAATGACTGTCCTAGCACGAAAACTGCCAAAGTTAATTGCAACCATATCGGTACCTCAGATTACTGCGTTTATTAAACATAGAACAATAATTCTACCGATCTATCAAATTGACCAATTTGTAAAAACACACATTATGCTACAAATTACCGCCTTTTTAAAGCTGTGAAAATAATTCTACCGATCTACCCAATTGGCCATTTTCTAAAAATACATTATGCAATAAATTATATACCAAAACAAATGGCAACTATAATGCAATAAAAAGATGTATAAACGACTGTTATAACATTAAAACTATAAAAGTTATTTGCAACCATATCGGAGCCTTAAATTACCGCATTTTTAAACCTGTGCCAATAAATATACCGATCTATCCAATTTTTGTAAAAATTCATTATGCCACAAATTATACACCAAAACAAAGTGCAACTGTAATGCTTTAAAATGATGCATAAATGTCATAGCATGAAAACTGTCAAAGTTATTCACAACCATATCGGAACCTCAAATTGCCGCCTTTTTAAACTGGGAAAATAATTCTACCGATCTATCCAATTGGCCATTTTTTAAAAATACATTATGCAATAAATTATATACCAAAACAAATGGCAATTTTAATGCATAAACGACTGTCCTAGCACGTAAACTGCCAAAGTTAATTGCAACCGTATCGGAACCTCAGATTACTGCGTTTATTAAACATAGAACAATAATTCTACCGATCTATCCAATTTTTGTAAAAATTCATTATGCCACAAATTATACACCAAAACAAAGTGCAAATGTAATGCTTTAAAATGACGCATAAACGATTGTCCTGGCATGAAAACTGTCAAAGTTATTTGCAACCATAACGGAACCTCAAATCATAGCGTTTTTAAACATAGAACAACAATTCTACCGATCCATCAAAATTACAATTTTTTAGAAAAACACATTTTGCCACAAGTGATATTCCAAGTTAAAGTACAATCGTAATGCATTAAAATGATGCATAAATGATTGTCATAGCATGAAAACTGTCAAAGTTATCCGCATCCATATCGGAACCTCAAATTACAGCCTTTTTAAACCTGGGAGAATAATTCTACCGACCTATCCAATTGGCCATTTTCTAAAAATACATTATGCAATAAATTTTACGCCAAAACAAATGGCAATTTTAATGCTTTAAAATGGTGCATAAATGACTGTCGTAGCATGAAAACTGCCAAAGTTAATTGCAACCAATCGGAAGCTCAAATTACCGCGTTTTTAAACATAGAACAATAATTCTACCGATCCATCAAATTGACCATTTTTTAGACGAACACATTATGCTACAAATGATATACCAAATTAAAGTACAATCATAATGCTTTAAAATGATGCATAAATGACTGTCATAGCATGAAAACTGTCAAAGTTATTCACAACCATATCGGAACCTCAAATTACCGTCTTTTTAAACCTGGGAAAATAATTCTACCGATCTATCCAATTGGCCATTTTCTAAAAATACATTATGCAATAAATTATATACCAAAACAAATGGCAATTTTAATGCATAAACGACTGTCCTAGCGCGAAAACTGCCAAAGTTAATTGCAACCATATCGGAACCTCAGATTACTGCGTTTATTAAACATAGAACAATAATTCTACCGATCTATCAAATTGACCAATTTGTAAAAACACACATTATGCTACAAATGGTATACCATATTAAAGTGCAATCATAATGCTTTAAAATGATGCATAAATGACTGTCATAGCATGAAAACTGTCAATGTTATTTGCAACCATATCGGAACCTCAAATTATCGCGTTTTTAAACATAGAACAATAATTCTACCGATCCATCAAATTGACCATTTTTTAGACGAACACATTATGCCACAAATGATATACCAAATTAAAGTGCAATCATAATGCTTTAAAATGATGCATAAATGATTGTCATAGCATGAAAACTGTCAAAGTTATTCACAACCATATCGGAACCTCAAATTACCGCCTTTTTAAACCTGGGAAAATAATTCTATCGATCTATCCAATTGGCCATTTTCTAAAAATACATTATGCAATAAATTATATACCAAAACAAATGGCAACTATAATGCAATAAAAGATGTATAAACGACTGTTATAACATGAAAACTATAAAAGTTATTTGCAACCATATCGGAGCCTTAAATTACCGCATTTTTGAACCTGTACCAATAAATATACCGATCTATCCAATTTTTGTAAAAATTCATTATGCCACAAATTATACACCAAAATAAAGTGCAACTCTTATGCTTTAAAATGAGGCCTAAACTATTGCCCTAGCATGAAAACTGTCAAAGTTATTTGCAACCATATCGGAACCTCAAATTACCGCGTTTTTAAACATAGAACAATAATTCTACCGATCCATCAAATTGACCATTTTTTAGACGAACACTTTATGCTACAAATGATATACCAAATTAAAGTGCAATCATAATGCTTTAAAATGATGCATAAATGACTGTCATAGCATGAAAACTGTCAAAGTTATTCACAACCATATCGGAACCACAAATTACCGCCTTTTTAAACCTGGGAAAATAATTCTACCGATCTATCCAATTGGCCATTTTCTAAAAATACATTATGCAATAAATTATATACCAAAACAAATGGCAATTTTAATGCATAAACGACTGTCCTAGCGCGAAAACTGCCAAAGTTAATTGCAACCATATCGGAACCTCAGACTACTGCGTTTATTAAACATAGAACAATAATTCTACCGATCTATCAAATTGACCAATTTGTAAAAACACACATTATGCTACAAATGGTATACCATATTAAAGTGCAATCATAATGCTTTAAAATGATGCATAAATGACTGTCATAGCATGAAAACTGTCAATGTTATTTGCAACCATATCGGAACCTGAAATTATCGCGTTTTTAAACATAGAACAATAATTCTACCGATCCATCAAATTGACCATTTTTTAGACGAACACATTATGCCACAAATGATATACCAAATTAAAGTGCAATCATAATGCTTTAAAATGATGCATAAATGACTGTCATAGCATGAAAACTGTCAAAGTTATTCACAACCATATCGGAACCTCTAATTACCGCCTTTTTAAACCTAGGAAAATAATTCTATCGATCTATCCAATTGGCCATTTTCTAAAAATACATTATGCAATAAATTATATACCAAAACAAATGGCAACTATAATGCAATAAAAAGATGTATAAACGACTGTTATAACATGAAAACTATAAAGATATTTGCAACCATATCGGAGCCTTAAATTACCGCATTTTTGAACCTGTACCAATAAATATACCGATCTATCCAATTTTTGTAAAAATTCATTATGCCACAAATTATACACCAAATAAAGTGCAACTCTTATGCTTTAAAATGAGGCCTAAACTATTGCCCTAGCATGAAAACTGTCAAAGTTATTTGCAACCATATCGGAACCTCAAATTACCCGCGTTTTTAAACATAGAACATAATTCTACCGATCCATCAAATTGACCATTTTTTTAGACGAACACTTTATGCTACAAATGATATACCAAATTAAAGTGCAATCATAATGCTTTAAAATGATGCATAAATGACTGTCATAGCATGAAAACTGTCAAAGTTATTCACAACCATATCGGAACCCTCAAATTGCCGCCTTTTTAAACCTGGGAAAATAATTCTACCGATCTATCCAATTGGCCATTTTCTAAAAATACATTATGCAATAAAATATATACCAAAACAAATGGCAATTTTAATGCTTTAAAATGGTTCATAAACGACTGTCCTAGCACGAAAACTGCCAAAGTTAATTGCAACCATATCGGAACCTCAGATTACTGCGTTTATTAAACATAGAACAATAATTCTACCGACCTATCAAATTGACCAAATTTGTAAAAACACACATTATGCTACAAATGATATACCATATTAAAGTGCAATCATAATGCTTTAAAATGATGCATAAATGACTTTCATAGCATGAAAACTGTCAATGTTATTTGCAACCATATCGGAAACCTCAAATTATCGCGTTTTTAAACATAGAACAATATTCTACCGATCCATCAAATTGACCATTTTTTAGACGAACACATTATGCCACAAATGATATACCAAATTAAAGTGCAATCATAATGCTTTAAAATGATGCATAAATGACTGTCATAGCATGAAAACTGTCAAAGTTATTCACAACCATATCGGAACCTCAAATTACCGCCTTTTTAAACCTGGGAAAATAATTCTACCGATCTATCCAATTGGCCATTTTCTAAAAATACATTATGCAATAAATTATATACCAAAACAAATGGCAATTTCATGCATAAACGACTGTCCTAGCACGAAAACTGACAAAGTTAATTGCAGCCATATCGGAACCTCAGATTACTGCGTTTATTAAACATAGAACAATAATTCTACCGATCTATCAAATTGACCAATTTGTAAAAACACACATTATGCTACAAATGATATACCATATTAAAGTGCAATCATAATGCTTTAAAATGATGCATAAATGACTGTCATAGCGTGAAAACTGTCAATGTTATTTGCAGCCATATCGGAACCTCAAATTACCGCGTTTTTAAAGCTGTGAAAATAATTCTACCGATCTATCCAATTGGCAATTTTCTAAAATATATTATGCAATAAATTATATACCAAAGCAAATGGCAACTATAATGCAATAAAAAGATATATAAACGACTGCTATAACATGAAAACTATAAAAGATATTTGCAACCATATCGGAGCCTTAAATTACCGCATTTCTAAACCTGTACCAATAAATATACCGATCTATCCAATTTTTGTAAAATTCATTATGCCACAAATTATACACCAAAACAAAGTGCAAATGTAATGCTTTAAAATGATGCATAAACGATTGTCCTGGCATGAAAACTGTCAAAGTTATTTGCAACCATAACGGACCCTCAAATAATAGCGTTTTTAAAACTAGAACAACAATTCTACCGATCCATCAAATTAAAATTTTTTAGAAGCACACATTTTGCCACAATGGATATACCAAGTTAAAGTACAATCGTAATGCATTAAAATGATGCATAAATGACTGTCATAGCATGAAAACTGCCAAAGTTAATTGCAACCATATCGGAAGCTCAAATTATCCGCGTGTTTAAACATAGAACAATAATTCTACCGATCCATCAAATTGACCATTTTTAGACGAACACATTATGCTACAAATGATATACCAAATTAAAGTGCAATCATAATGCTCTAAAATGATGGATAATTGGCTATCATAGCATGACAGTCAAAGTTATTCACAACCACATCGGAACCTCAAATTACAGCCTTTTTAAACCTGGGAGAATAATTCTACCGATCTATCCAATTGGCCATTTTCTAAAAATACATTATGCAACAAATTATATACCAAAACAAATGGCAATTTTAATGCTTCAAAATGGTGCATAAATGACTGTCCTAGCACGAAAACTGCCAAAGTTAATTGCAACCATATATGAACTCAAATTACCGCGTTTTTAAACATAGAACAATAATTCTACCGATCCATCAAATTGACCATTTTTTAGACGAACACTATGCTACAAATGATATACCAAATTAAAGTACAATCATAATGCTTTAAAATGATGCATAAATGACTGTCATAGCATGAAAACTGTCAAAGTTATTCACAACCATATCGGAACCTCAAATTACCGCCTTTTTAAACCTGGGAAAATAATTCTACCGATTTATCCAATTGGCCATTTTCTAAAAATATATTATGGAATAAATTATATACCAAAGCAATGGCAACTATAGTGCAATAAAAAGATTATAAACGACTGTTATAACATAAAAACTATAAAGTTATTTGCAACCATATCGGAGCCTTAAATTACCGCATTTTTTAACCTGTACCAATAAATATACCGATCTATCCAATTTTTGTAAAAATTCATTATGCCACAAGTTATACACCAAAATAAACTGCAACTCTTATGCTTTAAAATGATGCCTAAACTATTGCCCTAGCATGAAAACTGTCAAAGTTATTTGCAACCATATCGGAACCTCAAATTACCGCGTTTTTAAACATAGAACAATAATTCTACCGATCCATCAAATTGACCATTTTTAGACGAACACATTATGCTACAAATGATATACCAAATTAAAGTGCAATCATAATGCTCTAAAATGATGGATAATTGGCTATCATAGCATGAAAACAGTCAAAGTTATTCACAACCATATCGGAACCTCAAATTACCGCCTTTTTAAACCTGGGAAAAATAATTCTACCGATCTATCCAATTGGCCATTTTCTAAAAATACATTATGCAATAAATTATATGCCAAAACAAATGGCAATTTTAATGCTTTAAAATGGTGCATAAACGACTGTCCTAGCACGAAAACTGCCAAAGTTAATTGCAACCATATCGGAACCTCAGATTACTGCGTTTATTAACGAACAATAATTCTACCGATCTATCAAATTGACCAATTTGTAAAAACACACATTATGCTACAAATGATATACCATATTAAAGTGCAATCATAATGCTTTAAAATGATGCATTAATGACTGTCATAGCATGAAAACTGTCAATGTTATTTGCAACCATATCGGAACCTCAAATTATCGCGTTTTTAAACATAGAACAATAATTCTACCGATCCATCAAA